>NC_079168.1:9110360-9207860 GCF_947568905.1 Ostrea edulis
TTTCTTTTTTCACTGAATGCTGTCATCGCTGTCTTCTATAATATTCGTAAACGCGAACCTTTATTATGATAAAGTGAAGTAACGAACACTGGTCCCTCATAAATACCATAAAAATACAATATTGAAATTGGAGCAAACACGGACCTCTGAGAACACCAGAGGAGGATAAAAGTGTGATTGTGCTGCTGAAACATTTGAATTTTGACCGTGAAACAACTAAACTTTAGAGATTTAATACTTTCATTACTAGAACAAGCAAGATTTGGAAATTTACACCCCCCATCTAAGAACAGAATTAGTAAATAAAATTTATTAATATGCAGAGAGAGGGAGAGCACAATTACACACGGTGCAAATTCACATAAAGTAGAATCTTTCTTTCATAAGAACTTGATCTGAAATGTTTATAAATGCATTAAAGTGAATTAAGTCACAAATTATATTGTTGATCAACGTAATTTATCGTGATTTTCAATTAAAGTGAATTATGAATTAAACTTTGTAAATAAAAATAATTTTCATGCTGATTTAGCTTTCAGCTTAAAAAGGAAGGTGACTTTCGGTTGTTGTTTTTTTCTTTTTGCTTTTTTTTTTTTTTTAACCCTTTCATGAATTTTGTGAAAAAGAATTTCCGGTTGGTAGGTTTTCATTAACAACTTCATCAATTTGTTACTATGTCAGTTGGCATGTTTACACTTTAACTTTATGTTTAAACTTTGTTATCATTATTTTCAAAATATAAACCAGGACTCTTAAACGTAAACATTTACTCATCGATTGTAAGGAGGGGGGAACTAATTTTTAGTATAAAATTATTTCATACCTTAGACAAATTGTGATGTTGATTTTTCACTAATTTATTTCAATATCAATATGTCGTTTTTATGTTATAAAGATTCATTACGTCGGGTGTCATTGCACAAGTTCGGAGAAAACATCTGGATACCATTTTATAAATTTATATATGCATTTCTGACCTTGATGTTTGAACTTTCGACTACAAAATCTATAGCTATCTTCTTCAAATCATTGGAAGTTGCTGTATTGCAAAAGTTTCAGGACTTTCAGAGATTTCGTCTGGAAACGAAAGTGTGACAGACGGAAAGAATGGCGGACAGACGGACAGACGGGCACATGCGCGAACGAACAAACTCTCATTATTATCCCACACTTTTTGCTAAAAGTGTGTGTGTGTGGGAGGGGGGGGGGGTGTAAGTGAAGATCATAAACAGTGATTAATCCCATAAAGTCTATAAAGAATACTAAATTCAAAACACGGACCCATAAAAACACCAGCGGTGTGTAAAAGGAGTATGTACTTACCCTTACTAAGCACCCCCTGTTGTCAATACTATCAACGGCCTAAAATCCCTAGATATATGTAAATATATTTGAGATTATAGTAAACATTTAAATTAATGTTTTTACTTTATAACAGCATACTAGTTTATGTCCCCACAAAAATCCGAGAACTTCACTTTTATTTACAGTAGGTTTTGTGAACATTCAGTTCCTTGAATTGAACACATGATATTGCATCAAAATTGGTAGCGTATAAGTTTTACATTATGACCCCTGGGTCGAGGCCTCTGCTGCTGGACTGTTAGTCCCCGAGGGTCTCTACAGCCCAGTAGCTAAGTACTTCGTTACTAGCTTGAAAATACGGATGTATATTTAATTGCTGTTATAAAATTTAGAAATTCATTTCAAAATTAAGGATTATCTCCCTCATGCATAGCTCTTATTCTTGGACGAATTTGGCTCCACTTGTTTGGCACGCTGTTTTTGGCTCTATTTAGATCTAAAACTTCATAGTTATTTCGGATTTCAAACATTTCGGTTGAGCATCACTGAAGAGACATTATTTGTCGAAATGCGCATCTGGTGCATCACAATTGGTACCGTATAAGTTTTACATTAAATACAAACACAAATATTTATTGGCACAAACACAATTACAATAATTGGCAAAGGCCCATTGAACATCATTAGATAATGTTTACATAATTTTTATGTAGTCTTAAGTAATTGACTTCTGTATTAAAAACAGTCTCTAATAAATGTCACAGTAATTTTTAAGACTTTATGTATATCACTGTTATTGTAAACTTTGTAATTAAGATATTGAGGATGAATTTCATTTTATTTTAAAATGTCCTTACTTTATTGAATTGCACAGGAAATATATCAAGAGGTATTGTTGGAAAAACCCATCTGTTTTTAAACTTATACAATTATTAAGTGTAAAAAACAATTCTCAGAGTTGTGTAATTTGGGGAAATATCTTTACCGTGCCTGTAATTGACATCTTGATCTGAAACTTGCTCAACCCGGCGTTGATGCATTGCTCTTATCTGTCTTTTTCATGATAAAGATCTACATTTTACACTATCGCTATTATAAAAGCCATAAATCGCGATGAACATTTTCATTATATGTTTTATGTGAAGGCTTACACCAAGAGTGCATGCAGGTGCTACAGACATGTGAATAAACTACAGGTGCTACAGAAATGTGAATAAACTACAGGTGCTACAGAAATGTGAATAAACATGTGATTTAGAGCGAGTACATGCAGGTGCTACAGAAATGTGAATAAGCATGTGATTTAGAGCGAGTACATGCAGGTGCTACAGAAATGTGAATAAACATGTGATTTAGAGCGAGTACATACAGGTGCTACAGAAATGTGAATAAACATGTGATTTAGAGCGAGTACATACAGGTGCTACAGAAATGTGAATAAACATGTGGTTTAGAGCGAGTACATACAGGTGCTACAGAAATGTGAATAAACATATGATTTAGAGCGAGTACATACAGGTGCTACAGAAATGTGAATAAACATGTGATTTAGAGCGAGTACATACAGGTGCTACAGAAATGTGAATAAACATGTGATTTAGAGCGAGTACATGCAGGTGCTACAGAAATGTGAATAAACATGTGATTTAGAGCGAGTACATACAGGTGCTACAGAAATGTGAATAAACATGTGATTTAGAGGGAGTACATACAGGTGCTACAGAAATGTGAATAAGCATGTGATTTAGAGCGAGTACATACAGGTGCTACAGAAATGTGAATAAACATGTGGTTTAGAGCGAGTACATACAGGTGCTACAGAAATGTGAATAAACTACAGGTGCTACAGAAATGTGAATAAACATATGATTTAGAGCGAGTACATACAGGTGCTACAGAAATGTGAATAAACATGTGATTTAGAGCGAGTACATACAGGTGCTACAGAAATGTGAATAAACATGTGATTTAGAGCGAGTACATACAGGTGCTACAGAAATGTGAATAAACATGTGGTTTAAAGCTTACATATAACACTGACTGCTTAATACTAACTTTTTGTAACTCACAAGTTTTATCTATCATCACCGGAAATATTTCTTCTCAACAGGATGATACTTTAATTTGAGGGCCCTGCCATACAATATCCAAGAGCACCTGTTGAAAACACGTTAATTTACTACAAGAACACCCCAGTGTCCACGCCTTGCCTGGTTGTGTAACGTAAAAATCTAAGAATAACTTTCAAAAATAAGTTCACATTTACACTGTTTTATGAAATGCTATTTAATTTTCAGTAACTTTCAGCCTATGTTATACGTTCTAAATTTAGACTTTCTATGAAACATGCCACAAAGCGTCTGTAATTTACTCAATTTGGTGAGTCAGGTGTTACAGTGTTCAAAATAGGGAACGTCCTTCCAGTTCTTGATAAAAAGAAGAACACGCTTAAAGTGATTCTGTCTAATGGAAATGTTGAAATTTCCATTAGTAGTAATTTGCATTGATCATTATAGTTTAGCATATAGTTAATAATCATTTTATTAGATAGCCTAAATATGTAAATATGTTTGTATGCAATACATATTGCATTGTATTGAACGTCAATTTTGCGTGCAAAAAATAACAGCCGCACTTATATCTTTCTGGAACAAGTTTTTACTATTACATAAACAATGATAATAGACCAGCCATCGAGTAGAGAGTATTATGGCTATGTCAGTGCTGTGGTATTCAGCATTGATTAATTCTTGTCCTTGATAAAGACCATCCTACAAAATTTTAAAACCTTCATTTGCACTGATCGATGCGATGGAGTGAATGTTGAAATCGTTCAGTTTAGTACAACTCTACTTCAGTGGCAGCTTTATTACTATTCAACCATATAGATCTGTAATGATGAGGTAGTAACGAGTATATGAGAGCCTAATACGTTTATGATCATAATACTTTATTTCAAGAAGGTGCCCTGATTAGTGCACGTACTATTCTTCCCCGGGGCCTTCCAAATGATACATAAAATTATATACAAGAATAATCACTTGAACCAGAATTTCAAAAGCATGGACATAAGGTTATGTAACAAGAATCAGTCTATATCACTTAACATAATTGAATATCAGTAATAAACAATCACACTAATAATAATAAACAATAACAAAATATAATATTCCAGATTATATCAATGAAAGTGAAGGTAACAATCAGTGATCAATCTCACAAATTCCATATGCAATACAAAATAGATAGTTGGGCAAACATGGACCCCTGGACCCACCAGAGGTGGGATCAGGTGCCTAGGAGGAGTAAGCATCCCCTTTCGACTGGCCACACCCACCGTGAGCCCTATATCTTGATCGGAAAAACGGAGTTATCCGTAGTCGAATTCAGTGTACCACGAACGGTCTAACAATCGGTATGAAACACGTCAGATAGCATTTATCCCAACGATAGGTTGTATTGGCAAACTAGATCGGTCTCTTCTATATTATCAAAATAAGCAAATATATATTTGCCGACTAGCCCATGGGGCACATAGGGAAGCCGAAAATTTATTGTGTGAAATACAACGTATTTACAATGACATTGTATACATGCACGAATGATATTACAAAATGTTATGAATAATCGACGACGTGACCGGCCAGGAAAAACCAGAAATAAAAAAAACCTAGAAAAATTCATTCTGAAACCTGTGTCCCATACCATGTCAAAATCGCATAAAAGCGCGCCGTCTTAACAATATGCAGGGACTTTGCATTATATAACAATGTTTACACATAACATATTAATAAAGCTCCCCAAAATTTTTATTTATTTCTGCATGTAAAATTGTATGTGTCTTCTACAGAAAACGGGATAGAACTGACATCTCGTGCTATTCGAGCACTACACAAACCAATATTCACCACGTGGCTGTTAAACTAAATTTCATTGGACAATTTATTTCCAATTCTATAAGACAATTATTTTCCGCTATTCTCCGTACCGCGGAAAATATTAATTATAAGGACCATAGAATTTGCGAAATGCTTACTTTAAACGAGATTGTTGAAATATAAACAATAACAAAATCTAATATTCCAGATTATATCAATATATTGTAGAATATATGCCCAGGCCTGATGGGGGAACAAAATTACTCGGGGTGAGAGTTTAATAAAGGTGTAACATTGTACAATTATTGACTGGATTCTAGGACAGTTGCAGCTTTGTGCCATCTGAAAATGGATATATGACAGAGGGCAAATGATCAGTTCAAGGTTTCTGTTAGATGACCCTTTCTATATCGCCTTAATTTTTTCAGGATTGCATTACCGCATAACGGTGATGTGGAGAATCACGTGACGTTTATAATCACGGGACGTGAATAATCGCGTGACGTATATACCATATGAATTATGAGAATATAGAGAGATTACTGATCAGCTATCGGTCAACAAAACAGTAGATAAAAAGTAAAAATAATGAACAGTGATCAATCTCATAACTCTTATAAGGAATACAAAATTAAGAGTTGGGCAAACATGGATCTGCTGGATATACCAGAGGTGGGATCAAGTGCCTAGGAGTAAGCATCCCCTGTAGATAAATGAATTTTTAAACTGTTTTATTTTACAGTCAAGACGATATTTTGAGGACTATTATTTTATTATTTTGAGGACTATTATTTTATGCAAAAGAGATATACAGGTGTATAGCTACATTTGATATGCATATGTCAAGAAAACGAAATTATATGAAACTGAATTTTTTGATTTGCATGTGGCTTTAATGAATGTTTGAAGGTATGTCTGGGCATATAGTGGAAACGACATTAAAATGTGAAAAGGGGATGCAAGAATACAGCGATATAATGTAAGACCATAATCGTGCGCTAAAAAACTTTCTGTACACCGACGGTTTTTATAAGAGTGGGATCTGGTATTGTAGCTCTCTGGTGTATATCCCATTTTTCCTCAGAGCGCTACACATTTGCAGTTATTCGGAACCTGTCTCATTGAAATATTACAGACAGCCCTGGATTTCTAGAACTAGTCTTAAATCTGAAGTTTGAGATTTTACTTTTGATCGCTCAAAGAAAAGAAAACTCAAAACGTGTTCCAAACTTTACACTAGTATTCCAGTCGCAGAAAATGCAAAAAAGGGGTTCAATGTACTTTGTACATGTAGTACGAATTAATTTTCAGAAGTAATCAGCTATTATAATATTTTCCCATTCCCCCTAAACAAATAATATGTTCTGTATATAATCATTATATAATTAAATGACATTAAATCAATGAAAAGATAACGAACACCGATTTTGACTCGAATTACTTCGTTTACCTGATCATGATATAGGTCTCACGGCGGTTGTGACCGGTTGACAGGGGATGCTTACTCATCCTAGGCACTTTATCCCACCTCTGGTATATTCAAGGGTCCGTGTTTGCCCCACTCTCTATTTTGGATTCTTCATAGGAGTTATGAGATTGATCACTACTTGTTATTGTCACCTTTCATAAAGAAGAATTATTGTCTTGCAAAACAATAATTATTCCCATCACCAAAATTACAAACTCATGTTTCTGCTTTAAGGTTAGAAAGTGTTGGAAATAATCAAATACTGGTATTATTACTGAAACATATGATATAGAGCAATTTTCATTGAATTCAATTTTTGGTGATAAAATGACAGCGAATTCCCCTTCTACTAGCAATTATTACCCTAAAAGACTGGCGGTAATATATTTTAATACCATATTGCATACTTATCAATTCTCCAAGACTACCTCGAATAATAATATTTGGAGTGGCAGGATATTTGAAAATACTGAGCTGACTGGAGCTTGGCTTGATACAGGCAAATATAATTGTCTGTCAAAAGAAAAGGAAACGGCGAGAGGAGACGCAAAAAAGGGGAGTGGTGCACAGGTGGTCTTTTACTTTTTTGCAATCTGATATATGCACTGTGATTTTCATAAATAGGTAATTATGGTAGATAATGACTTTTATGTAACGTGTTAATTGTGTATGTTCTATTGTGTATATTTTGGATAAGTAAAATATGGTAAATATATATGTTTTGTATAACATGTTAAATTTGTTTCTTTCACATTTGATGGATGTTGGGTATGGACATTTTTCTGTTTGAGCCCCCACCCCCCACCCCCCTTTTTTTGGGATGCCTCATATTGGTATGTTTCTTATCGTCGCTGTCTTGGGTGAAAATTTCCGATCAGGCAAACTTAAGATTATGTAATGTTTTGTTTTTTGTACTTAGCCTATTACATGGATGACCAATCACTGTGCGCCGTTAGGACGCTTTGGTCATTCTTCTTTGTTTGCTTGGAGTGCAAAGACTGCTCAAGTATTTGTGTACACAAAGAAAATTAATTTGATACCCATCCTTCACCCTCCACATCCTCCTTTGTTATGCTACTTTGATATGTGTGAGCTGGCCTGTTTTATTTGTAAAACCCACCTTATTTGATTGCAGGCAGCTCTATTTCAATATTTCATTATGTGTTGTAGGGGTCAGATTGCATAATCATACCTATGCAAGGCGAAGATAATGAACAGTGATCAATCTCATAACTCCCACAAGCAATACAAAATAGGTAGTTGGGCTAACACGGACCCTTGACACACCAGAGGTGGGATCAGGTACCTAGGAGGAGTAAGCATCCCCTGTTGACCAGTCACACCCGCCATGAGCCCTATATCCTGATCAGGTAAACGGAGTTATCCGCAGTCAAAATCAGTGTGTCAAGAACGGCTTAAAAATCGGTATGAAACATGTCAGACAGCATTTGACCCAATAATAGGTTGTATTGACGAACTAGATCGTTATAACGACCATAGAATTTGAGAAATGCTGACTTCAATCAAGACTCTTGAAACCCCTGTACCATCAACTTGTTTGTCAGTAGCTTACCTCGATTTAAAAACTGACTATACGCAGAACAAGCTCTTGCATATCGAATCAGTTGAGACATATAAACACCATATGCAGGTGATAATGGAATATTGCTACATAAATATGGGAAGTTGACGATGGAGAAGCTGAAATCATCCCGTTTGTCATACAGTTGAGTTGTCAGTTTGCCGTTAATGTCTACTTTCAATAAAATATCTAAGTATGAAGCAGAAGTGGACGATTCTGTGGTGTCCTTTATTTCGAGCTCACAGGGATATATCAAATCGACATATGAATGAAAGTTATTGTTATAAGTGAAAACGTCATCGATATATCTAAAAGTCGAATTGAAGACCACAGCAAGATATTTTTTCTTCTCACGTAGAAGTTTTTGAATAAATTCTGCTTCATATGAATATAGAAACAGGTCAGCTAACAAAGGAGCACAATTCGTGCCCATGGGAATTCCAACAGACTGTGTGATACATATGTTCATGTATTTTTGTTTTCGACTCATTCTGACCCCCACTAGCTATTCTGTTATATAACTTCGTCATTTTCAAAATAAATGACAATTTTTCAATACGCACCACTGTCCTGTCTTCACTACCTTTATCAAGTAACAAGCAAAGGCTACTTGGCAAGTCATATTAACTAAGGAACATAAAGTTTATTTTTTCAAAAAAAATCACCAAGGAGTCAGTCTAAAAAATAAATCTACTTTTGTAGATATCTTGCCCAATTTTTTTCACTGCGGAAACTCAACGCCCGCGAGATAGTTCATAAGCAAACGATACGTGATCTGAGAGTGAGTAACCTCCCATGTTGTAAGCATTATGTCAACTATGGTGGAGGGAAATGTAGATATTTCCCTTCTGATGTGGAATGAGAATGAAATAATGCGCAAAAAACAAGGAGTACCACTTAATAAGTATGTTCAATCCTAAATTTCTAAAACCATCGATAACATCATGGTGTCCTTAATCTATCATTCATTATGTTAATTCCATAATCCATATACAAAGTAAATTGAATGTTAATTATGTAACTGCTGCGTTCAGGTTTTTTTGTACTTTGTCACTTTGAAAACTTCAATTACTATAAGCAAATGCCATGTCAAAGTCGCTACCATGCATTGAAATTTACTTTGAAGATTGGGCTAATATTTTAAATCTGCCTGACGAGGTGAGATGACTGAAAGCGCTTTAGATAAAAAGTATAATTCTAAAATTGGATTGTGTCACTCCTGATGTCAACAATAATATAGATTATCTATTTATTTATCTATCTATAAATTTTCAGTGCTTGCAGAACAGTCCTACCGCTTAAAGGCGTTTGAAAAGCAGTTATACATTGTATGTTGTCGAAACTCTACATCACCTATGGTTGAAATTACTTTCAAAAATTCGATCTGGGGGTTATGCAAGAAATTTTCATTTCCCGAGATTTCTATTACAAAATGCTGTATTTTGGATTATACTTTTTTTATAATCAAGTATAGAATATCTGCTTCCAGATAATTACTTGTTTCCAACGTAAATGATTCTCGTGGTAATTTAAAAATATCACTATAAATGCTGTACTTCAGGTTTTTTGCCGTTTTACTATTCAGCTTTGTTGGCTGTTTTAGAGTTGATTAACTTTTTTTTTTTTTTTTATCATGATCAGTTTCTAGCATTGTCCCATTGATCAGAAAAAGAATTCACGTCTGGATTGGCTTACCGTCCACCCTCCTCCTGATATCTCCATATTACAGAGGACATTAGTTTGAATGCCACCTGGATATATTGTGTATACCCCGGAACATGTCTGTCCACTCTGATACAACGCCAAACAGTCCACAGCTGAAAGAGAAAAAAAATTCATTATCAAATTATCACATATCTTAAACTATAATGATAAGTTGAAAAATTGTAGGAGCTATCTTCTGGATATCATTGAAGAGATAACAACTGAGACTCGTATAATGCTGGATATAACTCTGAATATAACAAATGACACCCCTATGGTTTTTTATCATTGCATAATGAAAAACTAAGGTTTAAATTGTTCTGCAAATTATTTTTCAAATAACAATATTAGGTTTATACAATTACATACATCACTGTAAAAATAACAATCTGTTCAGGATATCATTATATACTTAACGTTAAAGGCCCCTATAGTTCTAGTACGATCTCTGATATGTCCAGGGGTCCGTGGTTGACCTACATGTACTCTTAAATCTGTAATTTGTACATTCACGGAATCTTACAATTCTTTTAAAATTGACATTGCTTTCATCTGGGACAATGAATACATTTACAAACTAGATCGATGAAAAATTTGTTACCACCTGTCATGATCAGCGTAATCATTACCAAATATGGAGCTTCATCAAGGTCGAGTGGTCCAGTAACGACTGGGTCAACGATATGGTAATTTAGTACTGAAATCTTGGTTGTTTCTTAACTTGGTATTTATAGTGTTCTACATTTGTTAAGAACACTAAAGAGGAAAGTTTTTTGTAGTAAGACCGGTGTGCTTTCCAAACTCATTAATTTAGGTTTCCTGTCTCAAAACTGTTAGAAACAATCTAGGGATAGTGGAATCGTCCCTATATCGAGATTAGTGTGGTGATTTAAAGGTGAAGATAACAGTGATCAATTTCATAACTCAAAACTCTAATGCAATGAAATACTTGTCTAAAATGATCTGGAAGCGGGAACCCTGAACCTCTCTCTTAGCTCCGGTGGAAGGCTACGTCTCCAGATTAATTTTATCAGATTTCGTCGTTTGTTGTGTTTTTGAATAGAATTATATTAGTTACTTCTTAAGTGATCGGGTTTTAGTCTTTTTTTTTCGGCCAGAGGATTTACTTTAACGTGATAGATCTAATTTTAGCTTTGTATCTATATAGATCACCGATAAAACCAAATATTGCAAAAGCATATCGTGTTTTGATCATTATGTTTTCTCCAAAAAGAAATGATGTATGTTATACTTTCCATGAAAAGTATTGCGAATCTTAAATTATTACCAATATGCATAGCCCGAAAAACGTTGGCAATCACTGACACATAAGCAAGGCACCGTCCACTTCGAAATTGATAACCAAAAAAGAATATTTCAAGAGACCCGCAACACTTTTCACGTCATTAAAACACTCAGCTGCACATCTGTTAAATTTTATACATTCCCATATCGGTTATGCTCTTGCAATAGATTGCACTTAGCGGGATATGTTCAGGTGTAAAAACCCATTTCTGTTTAAATACGTAGCACATTTGCATTGTACGAATAATATGGTTTAATATTGGGGTCTTTTATTTTATAATTGTAGTACATTTAGTTGATTGATTGTAATTCGATCGGCAATTTTAATTTGAGTTTCAACAATGGTATGTAGTGTACTATCAATAAATAATTTATCGAACATTCGTGCCTATATCTATAACTCAGTTGATGTGCTAAATGTGACACGATTGGTGTCACTGATTAACATGTAACAATTTCCATGTTATTTATTACAACTAGAATATTATCACATTCATAAATCCAAACACGCCATGTGTCCATACGCGCCTGAAAACACGTAATGTGCGGAGAAAATTATTCATGATTTTAAAATTTCTAATAGAGTGAACAAATCGCATATATCAGAATTAATCATTCTTTTTTAAGAATATACTTTTCATGACACCAGCTCACATGGCTCATAACCAATGTTGTCTGTGGCCATTACATTGTTTTGATTAAATGCTATAGAAATATAAAAGAAGGGTGAAGATAACGAACAGTGATCAAGGAAAGGTGAAGATACCGAACAGTGATCAATCTCACAACTCCTATAAACAATACAAAATAGCGAGTTGGGCAGAGTTGGGCAGACACGGATCCCTGGATATGCCAGATGTGCAATCGACAGCTTAGGAGGAGTAAATATCCCTTGTTGACCGGTCACACCCACCGTTATGTCTTGATAAGATAAACGGAGTTATCCGCAGTCAAAATTAGTGTGTCAAGAACGGCCTAACAATCGGTATGAAACAACTCAGACAGCATACGACCAAAGCTAGATCATGATAGCGATCATAAAATTTGCAAAATGCTGACTTGAAACGATACTGTTCAATCCCCTGTATCATTAACTTCTTTGTCAGTAGCCTGCCTCGATTTAAAAAATGATTACCCGCAGAACAAGCTCTTGCGTATCGAATCAGTTGAGAGATATTAACACCATATGCAGGTGATAATGGAATTTTGCTGCATAAATATGGGAAGTTAACGATAGGGAAGCTGAAATCATTCCGTTTGCCATAAAGTTAAGAAGTTTGCAGTTAACATTTATTTTAAAATTCCATTTTTAAACTCTTACCTCTTTCAATTGTTTTTCATGCATATCAGGTAAAATGTTACTTTTCATATTGTAATTCTCATTGTGACGACGGTATTCTTGCGGTACCTGGCCATGATACGTAAACACGACTAAGGAAGACCAGTAAAATGATCAAAATATGTTTGACAAAAGAATGCTAAAGGTATTATTGAGAGCGAAGACAGATAATTGTATTACGTATATACATACATGTATAATGTAAAAAAAAAAAAACGATAAAGAAACCAAGGGCCCTAAATAAGCTGGTGCATTTCAGTATGGTGAGGTACACTATAGTTTATGTAACGATAATCGTATATACGTTAATCAAAATCAAAATGAATTTTCACTAACCGTTTTGTGACACCCGGTAGTACCGCCATCCCATTTCTGCATTTACGATGTGGTCTTTATCACAGATTACATGCAATCGACATTGTTTCATATCGCGATGATACCCAAAACAGGAACAATCGTTCGAACACTCGGCAGCACAAACTGATAGAGATTCAGCGTGAAATGTATTCAATAAATCTTTTGTTCCAATCTTGTTTTCAATCTCTGAAATGGCTAAATAGCCCACACTACATGTACAAGTAAGAGTAGACGTATAATATGCAACAATTAAATAAAGAGTCAGCCCGACATTAAAATCTGTCATCATTTCAAGGAGCGACAAGTAATCCGTGTAGTCGCTGATGATGAATGAAAGCAATGAACTATCGCACGAACGTGTGTTTAGATATCCATATCCAACAGTATAAACATCGATACTTATGTTTATTAACACAGTATTGAAAACTCTTTAACATTTCTCATTATTTCTACATTTGTTCGACACTTTCGCAATGCAATACTCGTTTTGATTTTTTATGAAGAAAAATCTATCGATATTCAAATGAAATCCATTATCAGCGAGCAGAGAATATTTGCTTATTTTATTGAAAACACATGTAGATGGTAAATTGACAAAAACTGCTATATTTTCTCTCGTCTATGTATGCAAAATGAAGTAGTATCGTTGAGGAATATGATTTCATTTAATAAAAATCAACACCGCGTACGATCACACGATTTTCTGTGATTTTACAACAAAATCACATTTAATTGTCCCAAACGATATTTTGTGCAAAGATTTAAATTTTTATGATCTGTAATATGAAAATTTACATTTCAGACTGATAAACCATTTTGTTTAGAAATATAGTTGAATCTGATTAAAAGTTTCCAGTTTTTGGTGATATTTACAAAAATCTAATTTTGGCCCAAAAATTATGATTTGGACATGGAATACTAATTTCATCTTTTTAGACATTCTCTGTAAGCATCAACATTTTTATTATAGGGGTGTACCCTCACCGATATTCCTGAAATTTGGCATGATTATTTGATACCCTCTCATAACATTTGGTACCAAAATTCGTAATTGAGATACTGTTGCCATGGTAACAAGAACACTTTGAAACAGCTCCTAAGATGCTTAAAAATGCTCTCGATTTTGGCCTGTTTTTGATTAAACATAAACAAATTAATTTTACTGATGTACAAATTTCTCTATTGCATTATTAAAGATTAGGTTCAGCATAATAAATTCTTAATAAAACATCAGTAAATCAATATTGGATTACCTATTTTTCCTGAGGTTGAAAAATCAATGTTTTAGCATTATGGCTATTTTTGAAAAAAATCAATTTTAAGCCATTTTATGACATCATTTACAAGAAAACACAACAACATACATCAATGAAAGTTATATATGATTTAATTCATCCCATTATGTGTAAAATATATTTTTTGAAGAAAAAGGCCAATGTCTTATTTTGCTAAATAAAATTATATAGCTTGAAAAATTGGTTGCCATGGTAATATGAAAAATCTCAAAATATGAATATATGAGTCAAATTTTAATAATTTATCAATATAATATCCTTAATCTATTAAATTTGGCATAAACAATGATAAATATCATGAATTCTCATGTTAAGAAATATTTCAGTTGCCATAGCAACCATATTTCAGTATTTTATAACAAGGTTTTAATAAGTAAACTAGTATGCTAATTTGTATCAGAATGCATTACAGGTTTGCTCATTACCATGTGATAGTGTAAACTCATTGTCATATTATATTACAACATATAAATTGATATAAAAGTCTGCTGAAATTGGCAATATAAATGATTAATTCTTTTGTTACCATAGCAACCATTATAAGATACATGTATATGGTTCCTTTAAGTTTTGAAGAAAAGTGCTGACTATAAAACTGATTTGTGTCAGGAAGCAGAAACCTGTATGCCTATTGTTAAGTGAAAGTGTACTGTCATAATCTAAATAATTTTTATAAAGTACAAATTTCATAATTTCCATGGATTAGTCATAAGTTGGATTAGTTGGTGTAGCATACATTTAAAAAAAATCTTCAAGTCAAAAGGCATTGGTAGAAGATTATTACATTTAAATGAAAATCAAATTTTTTTAATGTGTTTGAATTACATTGTATTGAATAGAATTTCTACTTTTCACAAGATAAAATTACATATTTATCTCTAGGTATTTCCTGTAAAAGCATTATATGACTCTGTTTAAAGGTCAAGTGTAATAAAAATGTATTTGAAAATAATGTTTATAATTCATTAAAACCCGTTCTGAAAAGTTTATTAATGTGTTTATTATTTTTTTTAAATCCAGATAAATGCACAAAATACCTATTCCAAAATCGTAGTTTATAGAAACGAATGAAGGAATTATCGCCCTTTCCTATGACGTCATCTGAGACAATTGTAGTTGTTTACGCCTATATATCATCGTGAGAAATTGCCAGTTTTAGCAACACCATGGATATTGACGGTGAAATACCGTAGATACACTTGAGTTTAGGGATTCAACCTTTTATGTTTGTACCTGCACCCGTTTCGAAACCATCCGATAGTAATATGTCTATGTTCGACAAATATCTCATAGGAATCTCAGTTAGAAATTATTTACCGGGCCAGTCCATAGAAAATTGGGAATGATATTGGAAAAAAATGTTCTATCAAAAGATAACCTTTGTATTTTACACAATCTAGGCTAATCAAAATCAGACTTCATAGATACTCGCCGTATACTCTATTGTAGCGATTGTGAGCGTATTTAACTAGACTGACTCTAGATAACGTTTGTATTTTTTTTAATGGAATTTACTAGTATGAGATTGATCAGATTCAGATTATAATATGTTTAGCAAGATATATATTTAATTTAAAAATGCCTTTTTGAAAAAAGAATAACAAAAGACAAAAGAACTTATTGTGCACAACGTTATTTATACCCCCCCCCCCCGCCTTTTTTTTTAAGAAAAACATCTACATGTAGATACAATATCATAAAATGTAAATTAGGCCTATTAGTACATGTAATTTCTTCACAACACACGTCAAATGCGAAATTGAAATATTACGGCACAAAGTTAACGAATTGTACTAGCATTTTGAGGTGTGAAATTTTGCCTTAATGATTCATGATATATTAATTAATGTTTCACTTAAAAGCATATTAGGAAAAGGAAAACCTTGTACTTGTTTTCATAATGAACCTGGAAAAAAAAAGCTTTGGAAATTGGACTGAACTCGCAATAAATAAGGTTTTATCAAAATAGCTTTTTAAATTGAATTCATTTCCATTTTTACTATATTTTAAAATATATATAGTGAAGAATGAAATGGTGAGTCCCTTATAAATATAGTATGAGTACGACAATATTCGAAAGATATTTCATTTAATAAAAGAAATAAAATCAATTCGAACTGGGTGACATTAACTTTAATGTGCAATCGCAAACCCATTGAATACAATGTCGCATTAAAGCATTCAGTGGTGGATGTAAAGAGGGGTGGATTGCATCCCCCTTTTTGTGTTGAACTTTTTATAATTAAAATACATCCCTCCACTTGTTTTGTAGGATGCCCAGTTAATCATCACTTTGCACTTTGTTTGGAGTCAAAATGGATGATGCGTCAGGGTTGATGGAAACCTGATCCTCGTGAATATTAAAGTGTCACTCACTGATCCTCGTGGCTTGTCACAAATCTCAGTGTCTCTTTTCAGTTTCAGTGTCCAAATTCTTCGAAATTTAGGGTCTTTTGGGAAAAGAAACATACTTAATCCCTCTCCCGATTTCACATTGCAGTTCAAAGCAGTGCATTGTACCATAATATAGAACTTTTCTATGTAAACACTATAAAACCCTATATCAATGCAATCGAAAGTTGTCTCAGATGACGTCATAAGCTACGAGCGATAACTCACGTGACAACACATTTATTGATCGCTCAGGTAAAAGCTTGATAGCGCCATGTAATTCACGCCAAGTGATTTTTATCAAAATTGCCATGGAAATTAATCCATAAGTGTACGACAGACATTTTCTGTATAAAACTCAAGTTTTAGGAAAATCACCGTACTTGACCTTTAATCATTTGAATTTAATTATTACAAAGGGGAAAATATGAAGAAAAATGTGTTACTATGGAAACGATAGGGCCAGCAACCATAATCATTGAAAACAATTTAATGTACTTCAGTAGATTTATTCTATAATATCATAACTTTATCTTTGTATTCATAGGCTGGTTAAAATATACTGTTTAAAGTTATTCCACCCTCCTGTGATGTCATCAGATTTTACAAAATCAATGATTTATTTAGATTTATGCATGATAGGAACATAAATTATGTTGGAGTCTTTTCCTATAGTCATTGTAAAAAATCTTGTTAAAAATAAAATATTTCAAAACTCTAAGTTATAGATGAATAATCAATGATACATTTCAAAATATTGAATCCAAGGGCAATAACTCTGTTTCTATTGATTTCTTTATGAATTCTATTATGCGATAGATTTCCGATATTTGTTACAGACATTTTGTATATTTTTGTAAAGATACAGTTTCATGATATTTTTATGAATGCTACTATATCGTCAAAACCAGTTTGTATGAAATTTTGATAACGATGTTTAAGGAAAATCGCAATTTTCTGATGGTGATATGTGATTCTGTTTATGTACGTCTCACATCTTAAAAAGTGTGATGACCTATGTAATTTATATGATAATTTGTTAGTTTTAACCCTAATGAATGGAAATAAATTTTAAACTCCTATCAGATAAAACTGTGAGTATGGAGCTACCTTAAGAAAGAATTCAATTGGTAGTTTAGTTGCTGTAGAAACCTACTTCCATGGAAACATTATGTTGGCGATTTAGATTTTTTTAATTTACATTTTAAACTACAAGTATTTTATCTACTCAGTCAGTGCAGAAAATAAATTAAACAATCTTCAATTATATGTTTAAGCTTTATCTAAAAATGAGTTTGTAAACAATGACTAAGGCCACACCAATTTGTAAAATAGTTCTTCGGATTTTCAACCCAAAAACGTAAGGCGAGAGGGGGAAACCATTTTACAAATATTTTTTTCATTTTGGCCTATCTTGTTTAGAAAAATGTACTAAACGATAAAAGAAGCAATGATTTTTTCAACTCCCGAAGAAATAAATAACAAAATCTTTTGATTTCTTAAATTTTTTAATTGGGAGAACTTAATGTTTTCCAAAAACTCTTGAAATTTGCGTCATTTGACTAATTTCACCTTATTAAAAATGATAGAAAATAGTATAAATGACTTAAATAGGAGACATATTTCAAGCCCTATGAAATACAAGAGCTTTGGATTCACGATCTCCCGGTTATGAAGCAAACGCTCTACTACTGAGCTACCACGACCCCATAATAGTGAAAAATTATCAAGTGGGACGTTAAACAATCTATACAACAAATGAATGCGGTAAAGTCTTTGTATTTTGCAAATACCACTCCCAAATTTTTCATATTTGGAGTTGGCCCCTTTGAATTGTAAAAGTCAGCCGTTGATTGTAAAAGTAAACCTCTTCGTAAAACTCCAGTACCAGTAGGATTTATACTTAGTTTTCTAAAGTACACCTGTATATTGAATATTTCAAATAATATGTGATGAACCACCAGAAAACCATGTATATTGTATCTATGTGAAAAAGCGAAAATAACGAAGAGTGATCAATTTCAGAACTCCTATAAAGAACCCAAAATGAAGAGGATGGTAAACACTGGTCCATGGATACACCAGTGGTGGGACCAGGTACCTAGAATGAGTAAGCGTCCCCTGTTGACTGGTCACACCTGCCGTGAGCTCTATATCTTGTTTAGGTAATGTAATAATCTGTAGTCAAAATGTAAAGAACGACCTACATGTAACAATTGATTTGAACATGAACATATTATTCAAAATGCTTGAACACAATTTAGTTCTTTCAACTTGCCGGGGTTTCACCTTAAATACATCTATCAGTATGCTAATTACTATGATATATTGAAATGATTATTTCTTAGTTACATTGAATAAATAAATAAATATATATGTATTTGAATAAAGATTGGTGTCAGGTAGAATAACAGTAAATTTACCAGAATTTCTTCTGAACGTTCAAACAGAGGGAAAATATGTTAATTTATATCAACATGCTGAGCTTCGTCTCCCATAGTAGTATGTGACAACCATTCATAGATGCTCGGTAGAATATGTAAGAGACTTCTTAATAATTCAAGAGTGTCTTTTTCGATTTAGCTTATTAGAATTAGCCTAGACTGCTTTTTCAAAATTCAATTCATTTTACAATACGACCACAATTACATATGTATAAAAATTGAGGTGAAATTTAACTGTTTAATTTACATATAAAGATGTATTTGAGATGGGTCCTGAACAAAAAATGGTTTGTGTATTTTGAAAAACATGTTTTTTTATTTAACAGAAAACCCACTTCGACTCCTGTTAAAAACATCAATCTGACTTCTGTATGACAATTATAGAGCCGATGCCACAATACATAAAGGTTTCAGGCATATTCAGGATTATATTTATTAAAAAGAATATTGACTTTCCTGAGATTCAGTTTGGTTAAGCAATTGATCAACAAAATTCTCATATTCACTTATGCCCACAATTCCATTGTCCAGACTGATGGTTCTAGGCCAAAGCATGTTTCTAGCATTTATGAAAAAGCATGCTAAGTACTTCGTTATTAGCTTGAAAATACGAATGTATATTTAATTGCTGTGATGAAATTGAGAGTTCATTTCAAAATTAAAGATTATCTCCCTCATGCATAGCTCTTATCCTTAGACGAAATTTATTTCATTCTTTGGCACTCTGTTTTTGTTTAGTTCTTTACAAGTTTATTGTTATTTCAGATTTTCAATATTTCAGTTTGAGCATCACTGAAGAGACATTATTTGTCGAAATGCGCATCTGGTGCATCAAAATTGGTACCGTTTAAATTTTACATTACGATCCCTGGGTCGAGGCCTCTGCTGGTGGACTGTTAGTCCTCGAGGGTCTCTACAGCCCAGTAGCTAAGTACTTCGTTACTAGCTTGCAAAATACGGGTGTATATCTAATTGCTGTGATAACATTTAGAAATTCGTTAAAAAATTAAGGATTGTATCCATCATGCATAGCTCTGATCCTTAGACGAATTTTACTCCAGTCTTTGACACTCTGTTATGATGCACCAGATTCGCATTTCGACAAATAATGTCTCTTCAGTTATGCTCAACCGAAATGTTTGAAATTTGAAATAAAATATACTTGCTAGAGCTATTTTAGGAGAAAACAGAGTGCCAAAAAGTGGAGTCAAATTCGTAAATACGATCTGACGTCTATGTCAGAGCCAGAAATAGTGGGGTTTTTGTTGTGTTTTATTTTTACAATTATATATATTTTTTCTATTATGTAAACATGTTACAAAGGTATAGTATACTGATCATAATGATGACAGTATTTCAAATTCTTTATTGTTTTATTTTGTTGTTTAAAATATTTCATTTTACATGCTGTTGCATTCTCAACTTCAGAAATATGCCATCCTTATTGAAATTGGCATTGCCAAGTCTGTTTTGATAAGTTTTAATCAACTACGGAAACTCACAAGATTGCAGGTACAAGCACCATAGACACATACATGTACCATATCAACCATATCATGGATACGAAGGTTGTTCTAGAATGAAGGTGGCATATATTTCAAAGGAATGACAGAATGTTTTTTATCTATAAAATTCTTAAGAAGTATTATTTTGATCAATATTCAAAACAAAATTCATGATAAATAGATTGTATTATAGTTTATGTATAAGTTGAGCATGTTTGTATAACTCTGCCTTATCATTAGTTGTCATCTTGGTATTGTGTAAGTGCTGATCCTCTCAGAAGGCAAAAGAAGCCCCATGACGGCTCTCCAATTTTTCTTTGGAACGGAAGATGAAAGAAACCAACGACACATTGCACACAAGAGAAAAGTGAAACAAACATGTACTGGTAGTCCGATTTCTGATGATGAAGTGTCTCAAGTAGTCATTTTTCCCAACATTGACAATTTTGTAGAAACAAGTAGTTGTGAAAATAATGAACTAATGCCTTCATGTGGTTATGAATCCTCTGCTGTCGCATCAGTTTATACAGAAAGTTCATGCCAAACCATACATTGCCAATAATTTTCAAAAAATTAATTTACGATAGCGAAGGTTCAATGTTTTATACCGGACTAGCAACATACAGATACTTTTCACATGTGCTGTATAGTTTAGATGAGGCTGCATTTAATTTGAACTACATATATAACCAGGTTCAGAATCTGACAATTGAGAACCAGTTGTTTCTGACCTTGATAAAACTAAGACAACTTAAAACTAACTTTGAACTTAGTAGGCTGTTGAAAATATATGACTGACATGGGTCAACTTCATGTCCAGACAGTGGTAAGAGGTTAACATTTGGCATGAAAGAAAGTTGGTGATTTTCCTTGCTTTGTTCCCAACAACACTGGTAACCATTGATAGTACCAAGATTGTTGTCAAGAAACCAAAGCCACAAATAGCCCAACAGTCTACTTTTTCAACATACAAGAGCTGGAATACTGTGAAGGTACCCGTTGGCTCAACACCTGGTAGACTTGCATCTTTCTTCAACTTCTAGAGATTTTCCAAGTGACCGTCAACTTGTGGAACACAGTCCCTTGTTGAATCAGTGTGAGCCGATGCAAGACATGTTTGGTTGCAGGGATGTCAAAATTAACATTCCAACAAACACCGTATGTCAGGAAACACTGTGTTGCATGATTTAAAAATATCTAGTAAAAGGGTGCATATTGAACGGATAATTGGATTAGCAAAAACATTTAGAATTTGGAAGGGCCCCTTGAACACCACTGAGACAAAGTTAGCAAGTGATATTACCTTTGTATGCTTCACTACGTGCAACTTCAGAAAATACATTACGCCCAAACACCTTTAAGATTATTAACTATGGTCTGTGAAGAATAAACAAACTTAATGTGTTTCCATTTGCTCTCCATTCTCCAATAACTTTATGTTTTGTATTCCAAGTCTCTAACAAATGCTGAAATATTAAAACATCATATGATATCATTTTTAAGAAAATGACCCATGGTATAGAATATTGACAATCACTAAATGGGTTTGGTAATATTATATACAATGCCTTGCTACAATCAATACCATGATTCGGTGTCGAAAAATGACTCTCAGATGTGATAATAAAATTTGTTTAACACTGCACTTTTGACATACTTTTCAAAAAATGATTCTAATTTGTGAATCATGTTTTCAATAAATTCCTCTTCTCTTGGCACCGGTAAAACTTTGAGGTCTTCAGCTGTGTTCGTAGAGAATAATATAGATTATTTTATGAATATGAGTTGCATCAAGCGAAAAGGGGCCTTCGGGACAATATTTTCAAAACTGGGTTTTTATTATTTTCTGAAAGCACATATCTTCCTGATTATTTTGATACCAAAGTTTACCTTGAACGTTACACCTAACCCATAGTAATACTGATTTGAAATGCATGCATTGATCCTGAGATAACGTTATAAATCATTTGATAACGTTATATAACGTCTATATCGTTGGAACATCATTGTAAAGAAAACAAAGACTTAAATATTCAATGTAAATGAATTTTATCAAATGTAATGAAAGACTATACCACTGGTGACCATTTTAATGACTATATAAACAATGCTAAGTTGATTTCTGAAATAGTGATCAATTATGGACAAGAAAAATGAGTATTGTAAATCATCAACAACAGAATTCCACCATCATCACTCTTCAACATTTGGACAAGTGCGTGGTATCCTTGTTTGGGTCACGGACCATGCGGAACAGGTAGCATCGCTCCAAAGGCAATCCGCTCGGAGGATTGTCAGGCATTAAGTCCTCAGGTCAGATGGTGGGCTTCAGCAGAATGAATTTTCTCTGTGTATCTTCTGCACCACTCTTAACAAACAGCTTCACTGTGTATAGATTGATCTATGAAGTATTCCAAAACGACAGTTGTACAAATATTACGAGTAAACCATGGATATGGAATCTTAATACTACCCTATATGGAACTATCACATCAAATATATTGACATTTATATGTAGACAATCCGCCATGCAAACCTGGAGATTAAAATTTGAGGTCTTGTAAGTTGTATTTTTCGTATGCCTTTGACGGACATGATTCAGAAGCAGAATTCAAGGTAATGGTAAATGTCTTCCAGTCATACCACTTTTATGAAATCTCACCTGGATTTCTCAAAGAAAACTTTCATATGCCGAAACTTCGACTTAAGGTTGACATTTTACTCAAATTTTGACTGCTCAAATAAAAGAAAACTCAAACTCAAGTTTTAAAGAAATACAAGAATATTTGTCTGCATCATTGGTGTATACTTATGATGAAGATGTTGGACTTCCCACAACATCTATGACCCGAAAAAGACTTCACACTGTAATAATAGCCTTTATTTATCCAGGCTGACACAAATTAGCATATAGCTAGTTTCCATTGTGGTCCTGCAAAAAACTGGAAAAAAGTGTGTACTGCTGCCAAAACTCTGAAAGTTTACCAAAAATAATCATATCTCTCTCTTTTGATAATTCATTGGTAGTCAAGATGGAATTTTGTACTTCTTTTGAATTGTCATGACCTAGACAGTTCTCTCCACATGTGCAAGATTTTTTAAAATACTTTTTCTTTCAAACTCTACATGACATTATATCCATTGCACCCTGTTTTCATCGCTGTTTTCTGTGTAAAGGTTTTGCCAAATTTCCTTATTTTCTTCCCGAGATCCTCATTGTGAGCTCTGTCGATTGAATGTCTTATGTCCGAATCACTATTCTCCTCATCAATGGTGCAGATTCAGGAATTGATTTATGACGAGTTAGGAATTCGTCAATCAAGTTGTCTAAAGCTGGTATTAAAGCATGTAATTAGGTATAGATTCGATTTGTATGATCTATTAATTTTTATATCAAAGTTTTGTTTTTAAAAAAATAGTGCACACAGTAAAAGATAAAGCATATAAAGAAGCAGTATATCTACTCTAGATTTTTTTTAGTATGTGTCACAATTTTTTGTTCAAAATCACCAAACAATTTAAAATCCTGCATTAATATGCCAGTACAATGTATCATATATGTTGTTATTGCTACGAATTGTCCTTTGAATCTTTTGCATTAGAAATATTTTATATTTTCTTTGATCAAATTTCACACAAAATGAAAAAAATTGTATTGAAATAATACATTTCCAGGTCGGAGCATATTTGCCAGCTGATATAATGCTGGAGCTATCTAATCAAAATTAAATCCTCAATGTTGGAGCAACAACAATCTGATTAAAGTAAAATCTTTGATCCGCTCCGTTATTGTGTGTAGCGACATAACAATAACGGAGCGGATCAAAGATCTTATTTTAATCAGATTGGAGCAACAAATAATTTCGTTTCATTTTCAAAAGTTTAATGATCTATCTATAAATAACATGTTATAATGAATATTTTCCCTGCCACAGGTATATAACATTAGATATATAAGAAATCACACATCAACACTGGTAATGTCTTCGACCCTTTGAAATGGATAGGTATGAATGGCGAATAAATATTAATTGTTATTAATAAAAACAAAACAAAAAAGACAACAGCCCCATACTGTATTTTTTATTATTATTATTTACTGGGTGTGTGTCAATACAAAATTAATGTGTAGAGTGATTAGGATATATTGGATTGTTAAAAAAAATTGCCAATCTAATGCATGTATTTGTTCATCTAATTCTTTTACTTTTGTTTTATGTTGATTTTAGAGTATAGGCCTATTTCATAGTTAAAAAATCAGCTTTCTTTTGGCAACACCATACATTTAGTAATAACGTTTAAAATATATATATTTGGATTTTTAAATTGTGAATGGCTTTAACCACAGCAATTTTGAAGTGTATGTAAAATCAATTCAAAAGAAATCATTGTTAAAATTATGTGAAAAAATAATTCATTTGATAGAGTAACATCCTCTGAAAATTGATACTATAAATAATGCTTAGGCCAAAATATATATATATATGTTGGCTTCCACTTTCCCTACCTACCCTAAAAATTTCTGCCGACCCTAACACATTTTTTTCCCATTCTCACAGATTTTGCAAATGTCATCACTACAACAAGAATTTATTTATTGACTTATTTATCAAGTTATTTATTATGCACTAATACTAGACAGATTCCAAAACACAGAAACAGTTTTTGTTTACAGGAAAGTGAAGAAATGTATTGATTCAACATATAAATTTTATTTGATTACTAAATAATCACTTTATTTTATGCATAGTAGAATACTAAATCATTAGAAAATTATTCAACCTATAAAATAAAAAATTAAAAAACCACTGCATACCTACCGACCCTTAAAAATTTTGAGATGAAAGTGGAAACCAACATATAGGCCCTATATTTATATATTTTTTTTTTGGCCTTAAGACTACATCTAATAATGTTTATATTACCTTTGTAAAATAAAATAATGAGTGAGCTTAAAAAGATAAATTATTAGAAAAAAAATTGCACTCCAAAAAAAAAAAAAAAAACAACATATAAAAATATTGCGCAGTCGCTAAGAGAATTGAACCCGGACCGTCCGCATGGCAGTCGAGAACGCTACCTCACAATGAAGTTGACTTTGATCGCCGGAGAGAAAATAAGATAAGATATATTAGGAAAAGAAGAATAGATACAAGATTTAACTGTGGTCAAATCTTTTGATTAATAAACTTTATATTCAATAGTTCTATAAGTCTATCCATTGATTATGCATGTTTTCCCGTTCTTACACTTGCTCTACATCTTTTATCATCAACGCAATGTTCGGTGCCGCGCCGACATCGCGTCGGTGCACATAATATCGTCTGTTTGTAAACATTAATTTAATACAAGACTCGACATGCAAGTACTTTTAGTTTCCTTTCCATCGTCACCGACTGTGGTTTGTACATTGTTTACATCAGATTTATTATTTGCATCATGTCACTTAATATAGGCCTATACACACAAGCTGCTTACTGTAGACTCCTTGTTACGTAAGAATCATTTGTCCAGACTATGCAAATGCAGAAAACGGATTATTTTGGGGACACATGTGAAACACAATTTAAATGACTAATTAGGTGTTATTAAGCTAAATATAATACATTACCTGCCTATCCATGGCGTTTGCTGCATGGTATTTTCTCTGCTAAAAATTCTTCTTCTTTTTTCGCGTTCAGATTTTTTTTCGGTAACTGTCGGCTGTAACAACGTTACTTTTAGGATCGATTGTGACGTTATTCTAAGCATGTCACGAAGGTCCCTTTTCGCTTGACGCAACTCATATACAAATAATCACACTTAATTGACGGAGCACCCCTAAGAAAATTAGGGAATGACAAGTACAACTTGTCTAAGCTCTTTCACAGGAAGTAGATAGTGGTACAAATTGACAAATTCCTCTACTTCCTCTTAAAATTTTCCCGCCAAGAGAGAGACATTGTCAAAGATTAACAGAAAAATTAGATCGTTTGTCTTGGATCTTGGTGGAGCAGTTATCTCCCATCCCAACATATCCCCAAAGGTTACAGAACTATTCAGACACGATGGGGCACATCTATCAATGATGGGGAATCGGTTATACCTTCATAATCTCCAAGGGGGACTATCATCATTTTTGTCCAATACGGCTAGAGAATTCCCATAGAGGTCTTCCTGGGTCACTTCCACCCAAAAAATGGGCAGGTTAAAACTGTTAACGATAGATTGCATTCTGGGGTAGGAAATTTACTTGTTAGGTAGATGGAGGAACATCATATCAATGTTTATGGCGGGTCTGGGGGGACTTAAAGGGGGGTTTCGGGACATTTCTGGCCTGTGTTTCTCCCATCTGTCAACCAAGACAGGGGGCATGTGTTGTTTAGTGGGGAAAGTGTCACCCCTCATGTAGTGTATGGTTGGGGTTCTACAAGTTTAAGCCATACTTGGTGCCCCCTTCACCTCTTTTAAAAGGAGGGAAGGCTCACAGTCTGGAGTACTCGGTGTCAGTAAGTACTATTTAACCAGGGAGCAATCTCTCAGAAACAGGGTAAACAGATATGTCCCGGGCCATTCCCGTCCACATGTTGGTTTATCAAGCATTGGGACTTTCCTGGCATTTGTGTTCAACACAAGGCCTCCGTCATGCCCGTTATGCACCTTGAGTGTTGGTATTTCGGTTGTAACCCCAGACCTTGGACAAGATTTGGTGGATAATGCGGCCAATTATCTCCATTGTCCTAAAACTCTTTAGTGATTGTAGTGCTTGCAAGTTGATTGTAATACTTGGTGTAATAGAGTTAAATAAATGTGAAAATGAATTCAGAGTGTTGTTGTTACATTCCTAAGTAAAAGGAATAGTGGGAAAAGGCAAATCGATGGTGCCTACTGGAATGTTCAATTGTAGAAAAATTGTAGTATGATTACACAGAAGATCTGGCGACTCAAATACTAAGAAGGTTACCAATTGCTGAGTCGACTTGGCGACTGTTCAATTAACTGCTCTTGTATTTGATAGAAGTAATCATGTGACGTATCAAGTCATAAGGAAGCATTTACATTCTTCAAAAAGGGAACAGTTTCATTACATATATGGTATCTTTGTTCATTATCTTCACCTTTCATCTTCATGTTTTGCAGTGAATGGGCATTTTACCTCTAAAGTGGAGTTTTTATCAATTACAGCATCTGGAGATGCTGCAAGAAATGAATGGGATTTGGATACAAATGTGACAATTTTTGAGTTTTTATTTGCATTTTCCTTCAAATCTTTTTATGGCTACCAACTCGTAGCATATACCATGGGTTGTGGATGCAACATTAATTTATGTGGTATAATTAGTTAAACGATTGGCAAGATTATGCATATTAGTTTTTTCTGTACATTTGAAGATTCTTCCCAAATTTGAGGAGTGAAATTCCTTTGCACCATTCAGACTGTCATAGAGGATTGATGCTTTGGCCCCGGGCTTCATTTTTAAATTTTTAAATTTCCATACTAGTAAGGTTTGTAATATTAGAATTTTTCAGCCACATTTCAGAAAGCTTCTCCTGAAAATAATCATGATCAGAATCCATTGCAGATGTGTTTGCTATTGAAAATAAATGTGATCGGTAATGCATTTACTGATGAGTGATTCTACCAAATGTTCCTAAAGGTGTCCTGATATCCAGACATGTTCTTACATTGAACTGGACGTGGGTCATAAATGATATCAGCTTTATTCGCAAGAGGGTTTTTTTTTTTTTTTTTTTTTTTTAGCTTTAACGGACTCCTCTTGTAGGGTTTTCTTAGATGAAATGTTTGCAAATGATTTGGGGGCAAGTTTTCTTAGTAAACAAGTCGCCAGTCTCAATGAATTTCTGTAGAGCAAACAAAAGAACACACACATGCGTACATGCTCATGGTCAGTTTTTTAAATCCAAAAAGGCTATTGACCAATAAGTTGATGGTGCAGGGGTTCCAATAATCTCGTTTAAAGTAAGCATTTCGCAAATTCTATGGTCGTTATAACGATCTAGTTTGCGAATACAACCTATCATTGGGTCGAATGCTGTCTGACATGTTTCATATCAATTGATAGGCCGTTCTTGCCACACTGAGTTTGACTAAGTATAACTCTGTTTACCTGATCAAGATTCCTAAACTTCATAAAAATCCTTACAAAGATACATTGCTGAATCCAGTAAATGTTCTAGCAAGCTTCTATCTTTGCTCCTCTCGAAAATATTAACAGCTGTCAAGGAGAATTTCAAACGTACTGTGCGACTACATAGGCCAGAAATGGTGTAAATCAAATGTGGATTCTTAAAAACTCTAAAGAACTTTTAGTAAACTTGAAATCACAAAACTTTTCTCAAATCAACATCAAAAGGTATGATTTTTCAACTCGTTCACACGACCATTCCACACGATAAATTAAAGATTAGACTTGTTTTAATACATTATAGACAGTTGCTTCTTCAACAAAAAAGGGAAAACGCAAAGATTCCTATCTAGTGATAGTCATCCAAAAAATTACTTTGTTAAATGTCACCCTGATTCCACGCACAAGTACTCTGAAGTTGAAATAAAAATATACTGAAGTTCCTCACAGAAAACAATCTTCGTGGTCTTTGGTGATCAGGTTTTCCAACAATCTGTTGGAATTCCCATGGATACGAATTGTGCTCTTTTGTTAGCTGACCTGTTTTCATATTCCTATGAAGCAGAATTTATTTAAAACATTTTACCCGTGAGGAAAAAGTCTCTTGCTATGGCCTTCAATTCGACATTTAGATATATCAACGATGTATTATCTGTTAACAATAATAATTTTCATTCATATGTCGATTCAATATATGCCAGTGAACTCGAAATAAAACACACCACAGAGTCGTCTACTTCCGCTTCATACTTAGCAATTTTATTGAAAGTAGAAAGTAATGGCAAACTAACAACTCAACTTTATGACAAACGGGATGATTTCAACTTCTTCATCGTCAATTTCCCATATTTATCTAGCAATATCCCATTATCACTTACATATGGTGTTTACATATCTCAACTGATTCGATACGCAAGAGCTTGTTATGCATATGGTCAGTTTTTAAATCGAAGCAGGCTACTGACAAACAAGTTGATGGTGCAGGGGTTCCAACAGTCTCGTTTAAAATCAGCATTTCGCAGATTCTATGGTCGTTATAACGATCTAGTTTGTCGATACAATCTATCATTAAGCCTAATGCTGTCTGACGTGTTTCATACCGATTGTTAAGCTGTTCTTCGCACACTGAGTTTGACTACGGATAACCCCGTTTACCTAATCAAGATAAAGGGCTCACGGTGGGCGCTATATCCGGGGGTCCATGTTTGCCCAATTCTCTATTTTGTATTGCTTGTAGGAGTTATGAGATTGATCATTGTTCCTTATTTTCATCTTTCATAGAATACGTCTAACTCAAATAAGAATATATTTGCTCCATACAAAGAAAGTGATGTGAGTCGCAAGAGCAATTTGGTCTTCGTATATTTTTCTAAACAAATCAAAATACAAAATACAGTTGTGTTTCAATTTGGTGTAATGGAAAACTTATGTGGTACCAATTTTAATGCACCAGATGGGCATTTTGACAAATAATGTCTCTTCAGTGATGCTCAAGCCGAAATGTTTGGAAATTCGAAATAACAATAAACTTGTAAGAGCTAAAAGGAAAACTAGAGTGCCAAATACTGGAGGCAAATTCGTCCAAGGATAGTGCTATGCTTGAGGGAGATAATCCTTAATTTTGAAACGAATTTCTAAATTTTATCCCAGCAATTAAATATACATCCTTATTTTCAAGCTAGTAAGTACTTAGCTTCTGGGCCGTGGAGACCCTCTGGGACTAACAGTCCACCAACAGAGGCCTCTACCCAGGGGTCGTAATGTAAAACTTATACGGTACCAATTTTGATGCACCAGATGCGCATTTCGACAAATAATGTCTCTTCAGTAATGCTCGAGCCGAAGTGATGTTAAATCTCCTATTTCTATAAGAACAATAAGAGGTGGGGAATATACCGTATACTGTTTTTAAATCTACTAAAAGATGGATTGTTTGTAATTGAGATATTTGAATTGTTCCATTGCTTAATTATGTCAGCAAAAAAGAGTTTCCTAATTAACTCAACTCTACATTTAGGAAGAGTATAATCCTCTCCAAGACGTGTGTTATAGTTTAAATCAGTATTCCAAGTTGGAGGTATTATACGTTAAAAATAATCAGGAACTAAATCGTTAAGGCTTAGGGTTGCCACTATTCACCTTTCTGAAAGTGGTTCCCAACCTTTTTTTTCTAGGATAATGAATCACAAGAAAATTAACAAAAATGTCTTTCATTAACTTCCAGTATAAGTTGTTGGAATTCCCATGGGTACGAATTGTGCTCCATTGCTAGCTGACCTGTTTCTATATTCATATGAAGCAGAATTTATTCAAAACCTCCTACGCGAGAAGACAAAATCTCTCGCTGTGGCCTTCAATTCGACATTTAGATATATCGATGACTTCTTGTCTATTAACAATAATAGCTTTCATTCATATGTCGATTTGATATATCCCTGTGAGCTCGAAATAAAGGCCACCATAAAGTCGTCCATTTCTGCTTCATACTTAGATATTTTATTGAAAGTAGACATTAACGGCAAACTGACAACTCAACTGTATGACAAACGGGATAATTTCAGCGTCTCCATCGTCAACTTTCCATATTTATGTAGCAATATTCCATTCTCACCTGCATATGGTGTTTATATATCTCAACTGATTCGATATGCAAGAACTTGTTCTCTGTATGGTCAGTTTTTAAATCGAGGTAATCTACTGACAAACAAGTTGGTGGTACAGGGGTTTCTACAGTCTCGATTGAAGTCAGCATTTCGCAAATTCTATGGTCGTTATAACGATCTAGTTCGTCAATACAACCTATCATTGAGTCTAATGCTGTCTGACGTGTTTCATACCGATTGTTAAGCTGTTCTTGGCACACTGATTGTGACTACGGATAACTCCGTTTACCTGATCAGGATATAGGGCTCACGGCGGGTGTGACCGGTCGACAGGGGATGCTAATTCCTCCTAGGCACCTGATCCCACCTCTGGTGAGTCCAGGGGTCCGTGTTTGCCCAACTATCTATTTTGTATTGATTGTAGGAGTTATGAGATTGATCACTGTTCGTTATTTTCACCTTTCATCAGACAGCATTTGACCCAATGATAGGTTGTATTGGCCAACTAGATCATTATAACGACCATGTAATTTGCATAATGCTGACTTTAAACAAGACTGTTGAAATCCTTATAACATCAACTTATTTGTCAGTAGCCTGTCCCAATTTAAAAACTGATCATACGCTCAACATGTGTTTGTGTATCGAACCAGTTGAGAGACATAACGTCATAGGCATTTTATAATGGAATATTGCTACAAAAATATGGAAAGTTGACTGTGGAGAAGCTGAGGTCATCCTGTTTGTCATAAAGTTGTTAGATTGCCATTAATGTCTACTCGTATGTTCAATAAAATATCTAAGTCTGAAGTAGATGTGCAAGGTTCTGTGGTCTGTTTGATTTTAAATTCTCTGGAATATATCGAATTAACATGAATGATATAAATGTTGTTAATGGAAAAAACGTATATATCTATATAACCGTCGAGTTGAGGGCCACAGCATAGTGTATTTTACCAGAAAGAATTGCTGTTTATTGAGTCATCCGAAGATAGACGGAATACCGTAAACGTCCTTATCAGCGGTAATCATACATCTGTACATGTACACGTACTTCAGCGATTTTCGCGCTGCTTCTTGTTCGCTAATTTAAGTTTACGCTAATATATGATTTAAACGGTATACATATCGTCATTTTAGAAAAAAGTTAAACTTTACCTCCATTGATCAGGCATTTTAAATTTCGTACGGTACAAAGTAATTCGTACTAGAATTGTTCCGTATATAAATACACTGTATGTTAGGTAGTTCATACCATATGTAAAGAAAACGATCCGTGTATATTTGATGAAATTTATTTATTAGAAAAGAAATCATGTTAAAAATACAATATTGCAAAGTTAATTATATCAGGCTTTTATCACGGGTCTTCTGTTTTTCTCCGGTAAGTTTCACTATATGTAATTTGTTCGGAATTTCAATAGGATGGGAATTGTCTGTTTGATAATAATTTTCGAGGTGACGAGAGTGCCAGAAAATGTAAATCCCAACAGCAACGTTACGAATAAGTACCTGCAATTAGTTCATCATTTAAACGCCCCACCTCGGACAGTCTATCGATCATATCAATTACCACACGACTGTGTACAATCCTTTAATTAGGCACTATAATGGGCTTCATGGTTCGTAAACTTAATCTATAATTCAAAATCACTAATGAAGCTCTTCTAAAGCGACGGTTTGCATCCACTTTAACCCAGATTGGTCTAGTGTGTAATACCCCACTCGGGACGAATGAACATAGTAAAATATAACGGTAGAAATTAAGAATTGATCAGTTAGATTGTTTGTTATTATTTTTTGCATTAGTCCGTGATGCAACAATTGAAACATAATTTCACTACTTGATAGACCATGGGCTAGTAAAGGTAATAGGGGACCCCCCTATTTTTTTGCAAACAAGTATTTTTTTAAAAGTACATAGTCCCTTGATTATAAATCAGGTTGTTTGACATTTCTACGTTGGGGGCATTTATGAGTTTTGGGGCGAAAAACATAATATTTGTGAAAATAATCGCGGAAAATTGGAAAAACTCTCCAGATCCGATGTAGCTGTGATGGACATTTGCAAACAAGTATTTTGTGAACGTATATTACCCTTTCATTATATATCAAATTGTTTGACATAAATATGTGGGGACATTTATGAGTTTTGGGGGCTAAAACAAGATTTCTTACATATAAAATCGCCGAAAAATGGAGAACCTCTCCAGATCCTATGTCGATAATATGGGTAATTAAAAACAATTATTTTCTGAAAGTATGTAACCCTTTAATTGGAAATCAGATTGCTTGACATGAATGCATGGGGGTTTCTTCGAGTTTTGGGTCGAAGAACATGAAATTTGTAAGAAAAATCGACGAAAACTGGAAAAATTCTCCATATTGAACATAGCTGTTTTTGACATTTGCATTAGTATTTTGTGAACGTATATTACCCTTTGATTATATATCAAGTTATTTGACATCAATGCAAGGTATATTGGTGAATTTTGGAGTGTAGAAATTTTTCTGGCATTTTGTACATATATACATGTAACTACATGGATTTATCAAAGGTAAGTAACACAAAAAAATATTCACATGTCATCATTGAACAATTCGTCTTCCAAGCTATTGCATATATCAATATCATCTTCATTGTCCTGTTCAGGCTCAGATGAATTGCTTATTATTTCTATGAGTTCAAGAGGAAGAATCGGCCCTCTTGTCCATTCAAACTGGATTTGACCCGTGTCTTCATCTCGTTTCCAGCCATGTCCTACAGCAGAGGGAATGTCTTGATAATTGGCTCTTAAAGCATGCATGTGAAGAGTAATTTTACATGGAGGAAGCAAGCTCAGATTTATTCCATCATAGTTTGAGAACACACATTCTGATTTTGACTGGAATATTTCAGTAAATAAATCATACCGCAACTTGTTAATGTCTGAATAATTTGGTTTCCCATACATTGCACAAACAAAATTTTCTAGAGCTGTGTGTACATCACTGGAAACAGATGCCGATTATCCGAAGGTAGAGAAGACTTCGTTAAATTCTGAATATTTCCTCAAAACTGTCAGGGGTCCTACTTTCCCGCGCCTCACAAATGCACTTATTGTATCGCATCCACTGAAAGCATGGAAAGCTGACAGTACAGGACATATATCTTGATTTAAGGCTATGATGTCTTTCACGTTATGGAGTCTTCTTTTATTTCCATTTCCCATATCAAAATATACGTTCTGTTCAATGCTTCATGAGTGACGCAAATGAAGAACCAGAGCATCAGTACCAGGGGATCGCACCAATTTGATTGTTGAATGACTGGTATTTGAGGCTATGTGGTGCAAGTGCAAGATTATCCTTGTGTCTGCCTCTTCTTATGAAGATTCCAATTCAAAAACAGGCGTAACACAAACAGTAGTTGCATCGGCACTTGTCAAAAGATGGCAGTCTTTTCAACATACGAAGACAAGCTGCCTATGATGTAGTTTTACTGCATATTTATCTTGTTGCCATTCTGTGAATAGCAGTTTAATCAGCTGTGTTTTGTTTGAGTCATTTGACATAAAGGACTTCCAGTCCCGTGGTGTCTTTGTCTTAGGTCCAGAAACAAGAAAGGTCTTTGAATTTCCCCGACGAACTCTTGCTATGGACTTGATCGAATCTGGGTAATATGAGTCTGTTACAAAGTCAACACGAGTAGTTTTTGGAAGTCTTGCAAAGACTGATTCAGTGAGACCTTCAAAAGTGTCCGGCACCGAGACGAAACTCTGAAGGGCGTTGCCATCAACACTATAAGGAGCAGAATTGCAGGAAGGCATTTTGCTTGGATTAATATCAGCTTCAAGAAGGTGACGAAGGGCGTTGCCATCAACAATATAACAAGCAGAATTGCAGGAAGGCATTTTGCTTGGATCAATATCAGCTTCAAGAAGGTGAAGAAGTTTGGCCTTGTCCGTTTTCATTGGAAATCCATCGAAAGTAGCCAGTGATCATGGAACCGGTCCGAGAGGATATGATAGTGTTAATTAAATGTCTAAATCGTGTTTGATCGAAAGGAGAATTAACTGCCCAAATACATTTCGCTCAGCTTTGACTTGCAGCAATCTGATTGATGTGCCTTTCACTCGTTTGACGAGTCCAGATGACCAAAGGTTTTTAAATTCATTCTTTTTAGAGGCGAATGAAAGTCAATGGTTTTCTCGACCATACGATTACGAATAAAAATCATTAAGGGCATTTTTACCTTTTTGTATAGCATGGATATCATCCCGCACTGCTTTATCAGCAGGAACACCAGACGATAAACAATACAGTTCTTCTTTATTGTCAACTATAAAAGGGTTCTGAAAAGAACAAAATGCCTGAACGACCATGCCAACATCCACCTCGCTACTTTTGATCTATGGAGGTCTCATCTCCTTATGAATGGCATCCTCCTCTACAAAAATGTCTGCCATAGACATTATGGCTTCGGCATATTGCGCCCTTGAGTGTCGGGTGATACACCATCTGTAGTAGGCTGCATAGTTTCTGCTAAATCCTATGATTCCACCATGTGATTTAGCATGTCTATTGATTATCTGCTCGATCGTGATGTCAACCATATTCCTAGAATATCCCTTTCCTTGGAGTAGCTGCGTTATCCTTGGGTGTGTCTCCGATAAATTGAGCAGCGTGACAAGATAGGTGGTCGTATATCTGGCGTAGTTCATATGATCATAAGCGAAAAACCACGAGCATATGCTATGTAGAGTTGATATATGAAGTTCAAGGTCATTTTCCATTGTTGCTCTGATACCGTTAAGAATCAACCAAACCATATCCATGTATGATAACCAAAATTGTGCAGTTGCGCCATACCCTCCCTCTCTAACCGCTTTCTTGAACTTCATGTATGCATGAGCTAAAGAGGTTAGCACATTCCTCGTTTTCCAACACGCTCTGTAGGTTTTCATGATAAGGTTTATCTGTCAATGACTGAATCCGCTCCATTGCATTTTCGCTTAGAGTGTGATCGCCATTTGATTTCTCGAATAAGTCCACGAGAAGTCTCTCCAAAGCTTTCAGTACTAGATTTTGAACTCTCAATACCCTGTTAAAATATTTTCCGGATATTACCTTGGTAATAAAGCCGTTTGCACATATTCCAGACTCAATAATCACATGTGTAGGTCCACTCTCGTTCATTCTTTTCCCAATCGTTCCTAATGCAGAGCATAATGTATGGAAGACTCCTAGAAGAACAATGACATCGCTGTATTTCTCTGGATTTTGCCAAGTTATTGCATACGCCTTTTTGGCAACTGCCAAGTCACACGTAATGATGGTTACGGTCTGTCCGACTAGCTTTGTCGCTTCTTATGCCTGTGTCACATTACTAGCGGGTACCGGGCGAGGTATAGGTATCGGGGGGGGGGGGACCTGTCAAGATCTAACACCGTAGGGACACATTTCCAAGTCTGCCGGGTGATTAGCTCTCCTCATATACCGCCCGCACCTCGGGCGGGACAAGGAAGGCAGCCGTATGTTTACCGGGCGGGGAGCGTATGGAATGATGGTGTTGGTGGCCGCCCGATATCCGTAAGGTTATCGGTAGGTAACCGGAAGGTAACCGGGAGGGGTACGTCCGGTACCCATACGGACATCGTACGGACTAGGTACCCCCGTGCGGTCACCGCTCGGACACCTGAGGGGTATCGGATGAAGCCAGGACGATGTCCGTTCTGAGAACATCCGGGTATCGTTCGGTGACCTTTGCCTTTTCATGCGTGTTAAGTGCAATTAAGGCAATTGCAAACTGGTGTAAATATACCTATCGTCATCGTCATCATCTCCAACATCATCATCGACGCTGTTGCCATCAACATCGACATGGCCAATCCTCCGAGGCATCTGAGACTGCCGTTCCTACGTCTACAACTCGCTGAAGCACGTGAGCGTTATCTTACTATCTTGGCAGCTTTAATAGCTGAGGAAGAAAGGGCAAGGATACGTCAGAGACGTCGACGTCGGTGGTGGGTTAGACCATGGCTAGAGAGGCGCGTCATGTATGGTCAATATGAGACATTGATGGGAGAACTTGAGAGGGAGCATGAAGGAGACTTCAAGTCCTTCCTCCGAATGGAACCCGCAATGTTCCATGAACTACTGCAGCGGGTGGGACCACGCATTGAAAAGCCAGACACGTAAGTGTTATAAAAATACTATTATTGTTAAATTATTGTTATATTTTTAAATTGTTAAATGGTTACATAGTTGAATTGTATTTGAAAGGTTCTATATTTCTGTAGTAAAATGTTATCTTTTTTATTTGTTTACAGACAGCGGCCACCCTTGAAACCAGGCTTAAAGCTAGCCATCACCCTCCGCTTCTTGGCAACCGGGAACTCGTACAAGTCGCTAGCCTTTGATTTCCGTGTTGCCCACAACACGATTTCCCTGTTCGTGCCAGAGGTCTGTCGAGCTATACTGGAAGAATACCGTGACGAGGTCTTCCGCACGCCACGCACACCAGCTGAATGGGCAGTGGTTGCTCAACGCTTCCAGGACCGGTGGAACTTTCCGCATTGTTGTTGCGCAATTGATGGCAAGCATATCGCCATAAAGAAGCCACCGCAGACAGGCACCCTATACTACAACTACAAAGGCTTCTTATCAATGGTCCTGCTAGGAGTGGTTGATGCAGACTATAAATTTTTATGGGCTGACGTTGGGCAAATGGCTCAGCGTCAGATGCAGGTGTTTTCAACGGATCTGTTCTGGAGCCCGCGCTTAGGGAAGGGAGGCTTGGGTTCCCCCAACCCGACCCTCTGCCAAACGACGACAGAGACACGCCATACTTTATAGTGGCAGACGATGCCTTTCCCCTGCGACCCTACTGCATGAAGCCATTCTCCAAGCGTTACATGCTCCGAGAGGAAAGGATCTTTAACTATCGGTGCTCACGGGCTAGGAGGGTGGTGGAGAATGCTTTTGGAATTTTGACCAACAGGTTCCGTTGTTTGCTGACAACAATGAACACTAAACCACCAGCAACGGTATGGATTGTTACAGGCTGTCTGACATTGCACAATATCATGAGAATGCGATACCCTAACCTACAGAATGCCGACTTGGATATAGAAGGGGACAATCACAATATTATCCCAGGAGCATGGAGGGATGGCGCAGTCATGGCAGAAGTTGAGGCTGCTGGTCGCGGACCAAGGCAGACTGCAGAGGGGAAAAAGCAGCGCCATTACTTAATGAAATACTTTAACAGCCCTGCTGGGAGTGTTCCATGGCAGGATGCTGCTATTGATAGATAAGTTAAGGTCAAAGGTCATGTTTGAAAAAGGAAGATCATATATGATTTCCTAATAATCTCCTTGCTAGAGGAGTTTGCTAATCATTTGGCCTTGATATGAAAGTTAAAAGGTCACGGTATGAAAAGAAACATCATATATGACTTCCTATCTGTCAGTTGAAGTAACTTGTGTTTTTTTGTTAACACATTTAATAATCAAGTTTTGTGACCCGTTAACACCTATTTGTGTTGTGTTCTTGTTATTTGTATTAACTTTTAACAATAAAGCTATGTTAAACCTTAACAACTGTTTTTGTTTTTCCTGTTGTTTGTATCAAGTTAACAATACAGTTGTGTTAAAACCGGAACCCCCTTTTTTTTTGGGGGGGGGAGAACTTTGGAGGGAAAAGAAATATAACCGGGCCATTCCTACTAAAATCTTATTTGTTTTCTCTCAAGAGTTCTAGAAAGAAGTCATGAGGTTTCTTGTGTGCAGAAGTTTACCACCCGAAAACACAATATTTCACAAATTTCACTCAAGAATATTTCAGAGAAAAGGAACAGAAATCTTTGTCACTTGAAGATTACTGTGCCTTTTCTCTAAAAAATTGTTCAAGGAAAGTTGCCAACCCAAACACATAACATTCTTTTCATCTGAAAGGAGCCATAAAAGCAATAACACATTTGGATAAATTTTCAAGACTTTATTTCCCCAACAACTCAAGACACATAGTACATCAGTGATAATGACCCAGTGTTTAATCTCACTGTTCAAAACTTTATTTTCCCCCTCAACTCAGGTACATAGTACATATTAGAGTATGACACAGTATAATGTCCCAGTATCTCTGTCATTTCCTATGATACATCCTTTTTCACACAAAGATATATCTCAGTCCGACCCGGTGGTTAATCCGGTATCACAGTTTCTCACACAAACACATATTATCACACAAAGCTTGTATCTCAGTCTCATACACTAGACGTCCTCCTCTCCCTGACTACTTGACGACGAGTCCCCTGATGCGGATGGTTCCGGGTGTACTTCAGCCGGCACGTACACCATTTGTTCTGCACTGGGCTGAGACAGTGTGAGCTGTGCATCCCGTAAAGTCTGTGACACTGTCTCAGCAGAGTCTCTGGGTGCATAGGACGGTGGTGTATCCAGGGCATCGCCAAAGGTGAGTGACGTTCTCGGGCGAGGGGTGAGGGGGGTGAGGGGCTGGCGCTGACCCTGACTGCTCTGCTCACTCTGACTGCTCTGCTTAGTACTCGACTGACCCTGAGTACTCGACTGACCCTGACCCTGGCCCTGGCTGCTTGACTGGCCTGACATTGACCAGGCCTGGTTGATTAATGATGCGCTTCCAGCAGCATAGTTGCTTGCCAGGGTGTCCCATACGGGTGGCGCCGAGTGTGAACGGTGTTGGAAACTCGCCTGAAACATAATCAGAAGAGACACTGCACATAAATGTTTTTAAAAAATATTATTTGGTGGCATCAAGTCTTAATTGTAAATAAAACATGTGTGGAGCATTTTTTTTTTAAATAATGAACTACAGGAACAAAAGTTTTATGGAATAAAAATAAATTGTACCTGTTGAGGAGATGGCGTACTGCGTCTCTGCATTGGTGGGGTGGGTGCCAGAAACTGGGGCTGCTGCGTTGCTCCCTGCTGTGGCGTAAAGGAAGTATGTGGCACAAACTGAGGTGGCTGCTGCTGAGGATGAGGCATCTGCGGCTGAGGAGGCATCTGCTGCTGGTGGGCCATCTGCTGCTGATAGGGCATCTGCTGCTGGTGGGGCATCTGCTGGTGGTGGGGCATCTGCTGCTGAGGGGGCATCTGCTGCTGATCGTAGCCAGCCGCTAGCTGAGGGGCGGTGAGGCAGTTCATGGCCAATCTAAAAGTCTGTTCCTGGAAGTGGCGCCACTGCTGTGGCACTATCTCACGCTGAACAGAAAGCAGCCACTCCCCCCACGCGTCACGCTCACAACGGCCCTGACTGGCACTTGAGAACTGCAATGCATAAAACATAAAAAATTGTCGTGAAAGGTGCATGACAGATACAACAGGTGGTCGGAATATGTAAGAGGCGTACAACCAGAAAATATTTTAGAAACAATGATTTGTACACTGTAATTTAATAAGTTTGAACTTGTGGAAGATTAGGAAATAACACTTTTTTACATTAACAAATTATTTATGTTACAGATTGTTCAAGTTTAGCATATAAAACATAACGAGTAAACTATAAATTCTTACATTTTCTCTGGCCGACTTCACTTCCTGTCGTGACTCCTCTAGCAGGTTCGCCAGCACGTCTGACACATCCCGGTGTTCTTTCTTGGACCTCTTCCTCTGGGCCCTGGATGATGTGCCTCCAGCCGCAGCAGAGGTGGAGCCCAGGGAACTGGTAGAAGCAACAGAGCGAAGGCCCGGCGATTGGGCCCTCTCATCACCCCCTCCACCTCTGGACCTCTGGGCCGATGAGGTCCGCGAAGCTCTGTCGTCCTCAGACGAGGAGTCAACCCTCCCCTCGGACTCTTCACCTGCAATCTGAAGCATAAGGAAGAAAAGTTGTAGTTGGATAAAGAGGACCAGCATAGCAGAAAAACTTGTAGATTGGGATAAGAAGTCATGCAATGCTGATAAAAGTAACATTGGCAACACAAAGGTAAAAGAATAATATAAAAAAAATGTATTTCCTAATCTTCCACAACTTTTAAACACATTATTTTGTAGTGTACATAATTAATGTCTTTAAAATATGTTTTTTTTGGCAGATGCTTACCATGCCAAGAGTCTCAGTCTTGGTGCGGGGCTTGTAGTGGGCATCCAGGAACCGATAGGCATTCAGCTTGAATGTCTGAAGTGGTGTCTGTTGCTTGGCCTTTGACCCACTTTTCCCGGTTCTGCCCTCCTTGACCATCTTGTTGTGATCTGTCCTCATCGACACAAAGCGTTGCCACACCCAATCAGCTGTACCCAAAAAAAGTTAATTTTTAATAATTAATACGCTTGGTGGATTTTGTGACATGCAAACTTTGTAAATGTTAAATGTTTTCCTACAGTCAAATAATTAATGTACATTTTCTCAATTGTAATATTTTAATATTTCTATTTCAATTTTTCATTTCAGCTTTCTATTTTTGTCCAATGTCTTTGTACTTATTTTGTTTGTAAATTTGCCACAATTTTTTTTTACCCAGATAAATGCCAAATGAACATAGAATGATTTTAAGAATTTATTTGGAGAATTCATACGGAAAATTTGAGAAATGTAAATACTCACGATGGAGACCCTCGTCCATGCCAAAGTCTAGCAGTTTGGCGTTGCGGAGTTGTGTGTTTTTGTGGTTCTCGTGGATGATGTCGTAATACAGGGGATGCCCCTCGAAGAATGCTGCCACCTTCTCATCCACTTCAATGGGGACCGTCTCCAGCTTTGTGTAGTACTTGAGGTGGCTGAGATCGACAGCGACTCCATGCCTGACCCACTGTGTGGCTACCCGGCTGGCCCCCTGGCTGGCTCCCCGGCTGACCCCCGGCCTGTTCCCTGGCTGGTCCCCGGACGGGTCCCCTGGTCTGTGTCCCCTCCCCAATCGCCAACGTCCTGCCCCTCTTCGTCGGAAGGGGGTGGCGGGACATCTTCCCCCTCCTCTACTGCCACTGCCCTCTCCTTTCTGGGAGAAGTCCTTGTCCTCTTCCCTTTCTTATCCTTGTTTGCTTTCTTTGGGGGCATGTTAACTTTGAAACTTTGCTCAAAGTTTTCTAAAAAAACCTGTACAAAAATGTACAAAAAGTTGTGAAAGTTCTGTGAAAGTTCTGACGTGAAACGACCTACGTGCTGTACAAACTCAAAGTGTGGGAAAGGGCGCTCGGGCGGTCTGTTTTATAGGGCCCCAGGTAGCCGTACGGCGTCCATCCGGGCACCTTTGCATCATCCGGGCATCTGCCGAGCACCGAATGGACATCGGTCGAGCATCGGACGGGCGCCGCCAGGAGATCGTTCGGATATCGGTGGGAAAGTTCCCGCCATTTTACGAACTGTCTATCACCGGCGTGCAGTGGTCACCGTTGGGTGTCCGGCAGGCCACCGTAAGGCATACTCCGGTGAGCCTTGCGGTGGACAAACGATGGGGTTGACATCGCCAGGATTTAACTCCGCGCTAAAAGCTGCCGGTGGGGTATACGGGCCCTGAATGGCGTGTTCTCACCGCATGGTCCCCGGCCGGACACTTTTCAGATTTTGGCATTCTCAGGCCGCTCAGAACCCGCTACCTAGTCGGATACCTAATCGCAGTGTAATGTGACACAGGTATTATGATAACTGAATAACCTGCTGAACAGTGGCATTTTCTGTAATAGGGCAATTGATTGGAACCATATGTGGTAGTACAAATCTATTCTAATTATTTCTTATGTATTTATTCATTTTTTGTTTGATTATATTTTTGAAAAGTTTAGTAAATTTCGGATTGAGTAGGACTTCTACTGCGCACCGGATTGAGTTGTTTTTCTTATGCGCATTGGATCGAGTTGATATTTTTGTAACGCTAAATTTCATTCGTCATTAAGTATTACCCAATAGTCATGATTCACCTTTAACTATATAAGTTACCGTTCAAACTGAGTAAAACAGAGCAGTGTACATTTTACTTCGAAGATCTAGCTGTCCAGTTTTCATCAGGTGCATCTTGTGGTACGTAAGAATCATATTTACTTAGGTCTTACTTTACTACAATATTTTTGTATATGACTCTTATTCTTAATTGCAACGTTTATACTTTATTGTATTTTGCAGTTAAAGTTGTCTAAGTATATTTTCAGAATTTGTTTGTAAGTTCAAAGGTCAATTTCTTACAGAACATATTTTTCTATTATATATGTATGCTGTATTATTGGTAACTTATTGTCAACAGTTTCTCTAAATTATGAACTTGTACTTTTTGTCTAATACAATTGTTATTTGTTTTGCTTATAGGTCAATGCCTTATACTTATACTTAAATATTTCTTAAAAAATAAACAACGTAAAGCCGAATCAAGACTTCCCTTGCTGCTCGGTTACACATATAATCAACAGTTGAACAAAATACTTCTCCATCAGGTGCTGTTGTAGATAATCATCCTGCCCAAGGCGGTATGATTGATTCACTAGAATGCTTCCTACAGCATGCTCAAAAGAAATGAGACATGTCTCATTTACCATTGGTGGTCGTCATAGGGGTCTCGCAAGTGGTATTGACAGCTGGTGATGTTTTGGCTTTCACGAAACAAGGGGCTAGCTCTTCCGATTTTACTGAAACTGTTCTAGATTTATTCCTCTCCAGCACGATTTGTCTAGAGGACCTTTGGTTATCTTCACCATGCATACATACCTCCTGTATAACAATACCATGGGCAGTGTGAGCCGTTCCAGCTCCTGAGGGTGTTTCCTCATTGAGATCAAGGTTGACCCAAGCAAAATGAATCACTGAGTTATTTGAAAGAGATATGCTTGTAGGCAGAATTGATTCAGAATTTGTAATCACGTTGCAAATATCAGTTTCAAGCTCCAGCGTCTGTGAGTAACTTCTACAGTGACCTAATCTGTTTAATAGTGTAATTAACTCTGCACTTCCGGTAATATGACGTAGTCACTGCATGAGTGAGATGCTTAGGTAACATCCATTTGCCATTCGTAACTGAGGCACGATTTGACGAACCTTTTTGCCCTTGAAGAAAGAGAAGAGGGGTTGTCTGATACGACTTGAGAGAGAAACGTAATAAGTAGATTTGGAAGATCATTATTCTATATATTCAGAGATGATGGAGGGGGTGGCCATGGTAGGTTCTTGGCAGTTTTGTGGCAGTCGAAAATCTGCCTTCTGATTATCATAGCAGATTCTTCGATGTGTCGTTTGACTGAAAGGGCTAACGTGAATGCAGATTGAATTGCTTGTCCGGTAGCAACACGTGCAGAATAAACGAGTTCGCCTTTGGAGTTTTCCAAAATTTGATTTTACTACCAAATTGTCTCTCTAACTTTGATTTCAGTCTGCAAGTTTTGTAATCATTGTTATATGAGTTGGATAATTGCTTTGCATAAATGACAACAAGAGGTACTGTGAGCTACTGTGAGCAATGCTCACTAAGAATACCCCCGCTTACCCCAATCTCCCAAAGGGTGTTGGTAATAGGTATAAACTACCTCTTTTCTGAGTGTAAAAAACAAATGGCATGACAAACCGAACCATATTGCTACTTCAATGTCCAGTGCGCTTGACCTTTGACCTTTTGACCCCAAAAATCGATAGGGAACATCTTCATCCCATGGGTAGTCCATATGTATGATATGGTGACTGTAGGTGGAAAGGATAACGCTTTAGAGCCCGGAAACCATATTGCTACTTCGATGTCCAGTGCGCGTGACCTTTTGACCCCAAAATCGATAGGGAACATCTTCATCCCATGGGTAGTCCATATGCATGATATGGTGACGGTAGGTGGAAAGGATAATGCTTTAGAGCCCGGAAACCATTGCGTCTACAGACGGTCGGACGGACAGACGGACGGACAACCCGATTCCAGTATACCCCCCCCCCCCCACAACTTGTTGCGGGGGGTATCAATATCTCTCTCTGAGCATTGTCATACTCTCAACCATGTAATTCATAATATTCACCTCTATATATTCGGATAAAAAGTCAAATGCCTTTCCGTGATGCTCAAGACTCACCTGATCTTTAGTTTCTGACTTGTTTCGGTCATCGGACCTAGTGTAGGTTTTTCTACAGATGGTACATCGCCTCTCTGGCAACCAAATCAATATCTAGAACTTTACTTATTATTAAGTCATGGTCCCTTTTATTCTCAGCAGATCTTTTTATGGCTTCTTCTGCTGTTTTTTGTGACACACTTTGCCAGTTTCTGGTTATTCTCCTTTGTACTTTAGAGTTTCTTTATCACAGAACAAACAATTGTCGGATGGGAAAAGTGCTGATAGTGAACACTGGTTGAGATTTTCAGTTATATGGTGGCGTCCAGTTTTTATTGGTGGAAGAGAGAACCCAGATACAATGTACCTGGGAAGAGACCACCGACCTTCCGAAAGTAAACTGGGGAACTTTCTCACTTACCGGCGCGAGCGGGATTCGAACCCGCGCCGACCAGAGGTGAGAGGTCGTGTGATTTTGAGCGCGATGCTCTAACCACTCAGCCACGAATGCCCCCAACACTGGTTGAGAGAATGTCTCTTGCTTTTAGAAATTGGATGTTCACTCGACTCGGCGCGACTTTCCTCAATACTCAATTTTCGCTTCAAGTAACTAATAGTTTTAAATTGTTGATAACACCAGCGATGGAAGGCATGCAAATCGTCATCTAAAGTTTCTCGTAAACAATCTATGTCTTTATCATTCTTGGGACTCTGCTTTCTAATCTCTGCCACTTCGAAGATTTTTTGGAAACTTTGCTCCGTAAAAGATTTTATGTCACTATCCTTTACATTCTGTTCATAATGTATGATGCACCTTTTTTCTTGATTTTGATGGGAGCTTAAAACAGATTTCTTTCCGGGCTTAAAATTTAAAAGTTTTTTTTCTAAGTGATATCTTTCAAAATCACAATAAAATTGAAAAGATGTACAATTGAATTTTACGTATGACGTTACATGTATATCTAATTTATCTATTTTACAAATGCAGAATATAATTCATTAAACTACATAATTGATAAATTAGTTCATTGTTTTCTCTACAGCTGAATCATTATTTAATTATATTTCTCCCTTTTTTGCACATATGCTCCAAAAATAGTCTAGGCGCTTTCTTTTTGTCACTGTATATATATTAATGGGTTTCCATACATTGAATATACATATAGAGAGCGATATTCCACGTTGGAAGTTATATAACTTACTTACCGGCTAACTAAAGATTGTGTATTAGGCATATACAAAGTAATATTTCCTAGAAATAACCGTTTACCATGTGTTATACGCTTTATTCAATACCAGAAAAACCCTTAGCGAATTGTGCGTCGTCTGCCTTACAAAGTTAAATGCGGTATGGAACACAGTAATGGTCATATCGAATTTGCGAAATAAAAATCAGAAATTCTAGTCGTCATATCTTGAAAACGCCTCAACATTAAATTATCAAACAGCCGTCGTTTACCTTAATTTTAATACACTTTCAAAAATTCATAGTGTAGAAAAATCCATAAGGGGGGGGGGGATACTGTGTTACTGGCCCATGGTCTACGAGTGTTGAACAGACTTCACCTCGGTTATAAACAGAAGGCTTAATGCTGGTTGGGATAAAACTGAACAGGTAGTACTGATGGACGGAAGCAAGTTTGTCAATACAAGCTTGTAGTTTGTTAATGCAAACTTGTTCTTTAACTTGACCTTTGACCTTATAACAATGTAAATCAATATAAGAAGCATATACTCTTTAAGAGCAACCACGGTCGCAAATTTACTTATTGTCAAATGCTTCTCAATATATTTAGCAGACTATATTCGATAATACTTAGTTTGACCTTGACTTTTGACCCAATAATCAATATGGGTAATCTTCTTTCTAGAGAAAAACATACCAATTCTAGATATACTAACTATCAAACATGGGGTGCTTTATATATTAATCACGCAACACTTCTTGGTCTAAAGACGGAACCAAAATTTTGGTCTAAAACATTTTTTCTATTATAAAAATAGCAGCTATAAGCAATTTTTACCTGCAAATTATTAAATGCATCTATATACAATATGCATCAAGTAAATAGCAGGACGTGTATCAACTAAACTGCAACAAGCCCAAGATATCAGGACAAACCATCAGAGATTGAAATACCACATAAGCACAAATACCGTAATGGATGAGATTTTATAAATTTTTCATCTTTTTTGCTAATGTTGAACAAATAATATGCAAACCCATTCGTGATAAACTATTTTCAAATTACTACACATTAAAATATGATTTTCTTGTATACTCGATATTTACACATTTTCGCTTCTCCTTCGTCAACTTCCCATATCTATGTAGCAATGTTCCATTATCACCCGAATATGGAGTTTATAGATCTCAACTGATTCGATACGCAAGAGCTTGTTCTGCGTATGGTCAGTTTTTAGATCAAGGCAAGCTACTGCCAAACAAGTTGATGGTACAGGGGTTTCAACAGTCTCGATTAAAGTCAACATTTCGCAAATTCTATGGTCGTTATAACGATCTAGTTTGCCAATACGACCTATCATTGAGTCAAATGCTGTCTGATGTGTTTCATACCGATTGTTAGACCGTTCTTGACACACTGATTTTGACTACGGATAACTCCGTTTACCTGATCAGGATGTAGGGCTCACGGCGGGTGTGACCGGTCGACAGGGGATGCTTACTCCTCCTAGGCACCTGATCCCACCTCTGGTGTTTCTAGGGGTTCGTGTTTGCCCAACTATCTATTTTGTATTGTTTATAAGAGTTATGAGATTGATCACTGTTCGTTATCGTCACCTTTCATTTCAATGTAAACAAACCTAGGAAAAGCAAGCGAAACTTTAATATCTTTAAATCAGTGTTATTGCTTCATAACAAGGTATACAGTCGTGAAGCGTCGCAGTTCATACCCTCATGTATTTTCAAAATTTAAATTATTTTTTCATATTTACATTCTACTTTCATTTCTTTCGGGATTCTTGTCGCAATAGTATGCTTCTAATCACTTTTAGTTGATGTGGTATTTTTTTTATTGCTACCAGTACATGTATATTTTGTTTTAAATGTTTAAACAAAAGTTTAGATTAAATAAAGAGATATACTAGCACGTTTTCAAAATTATTTGTATAGGATATTTTATATGAAAGTGCATTAAATCTAAATACATCTATCTATCAATAACAATAATAATTGAAAATATAAATAGTATCGATCACTGTGTTAATAATCTGAACGTTAATTTCAAATGAGAAATCATTTAAATATGTTCATAATCTTGAGATAAAAAGTTGTTGAATTCTGAAATGTTCGTTACAAGGGTCAATATTTAAAGAGATGAAAGATTCATCAGTGTCTTTTATTTTGTTTACAAGATGGGTTTTTTTTTTTTTGGCCAATCTAATTAAAATTAGATCCTTTGATCCGCTCATGTAGCAATATACGTGAGCGGATCAAAGGATCTAATTTTAATTAGATTGCTTTTTGGCGCCATGTAAATAAATAAAATTTGGGCAAAATTCAGCTTTATTTTAGGTCTAATAAATAAAACATGTTTCGTAGGAGTTTGCTCTTTTCAGTTGAATTTTGATTTCGTGAACAAATGCTTGGGTTGTTTATTTCAACTGCCGTAGAAATTAAATAATCTGAAGTATCGGCAACAGTCCTACTCTGGGGTGCAGCCAATTTATGTAACTCACTTACAAAACAGAATACATTAAGCACAGTTACTACATATATCTCTTTGTAGCATTTTAAAGTCACGGGTAGATTGGTAACAGATATTTCATTTAGTCACAGAAAAATAATCAATATTTGAATAAGCTCCCAGAAATACGCTATTTTTGATGTTACGGATAATTGAGAACAATAAACATCGCATATCAATCTTCCAACCAACCAACCAACCAAAAAAAAAAAAAAAAAAAGAAATATCTTACAAGTCATGACTATCATCCATCCATTCCCATTCTCCCTTTGATTTACACCCATTTACTGAGTTTCAGTAAACAATAGTATCAAAGTCGTTTTGAAGATTCAGCTTGTCCATGCCTGATGTGTCACATTTGATAAATTCAAATAAGTGCATAAAACAAGTATCGGTAATAAGCAGATTGAATCTCAAATAAGATATTTTTATGATCTGCATATTTTACAAGATTGTACTTCTTTTCTTTAAAAAGTGTGTGTGATAACCATCATTGAATGAGCAACACTCGATCTTCATTTCTATGCAACAAAGCTGGACAGTATTCTTTGAGTTTACCTTGTGTATTTTTCTCTATTATTCCCTTGACTGAGAAAACCCTTCTTATTAACAATAAATACCCGGACGGATTAATTGAAGTAGTGAAGTACACAGGCATGCTAGCTTGTCACGCGGAACAATACACGGGCGGATTAATTGAAGTGCACACTGTCAGGCATGTTAGCTTGTCAACAATACACGCAATATACATTGTTTTCTGTCACTGAACTGAATTTATTTCTCATCACAATTAAACAATAGTATACAGAGATTTAGTACATGTAATTTATATAAAAGTTATGGTAATATATCACTAAATGTTTTAAGGCGTGAGTATGGAGATTGGCAACATATGCAGTATTAAATTCGAGTAGTCATTGGGTCGGGGAGCATACTTTATTAATATTTCTTATAAAGGAACACAATTTTCTTAGAAAAGATTGCTTGTTTTAATTCATTACAGGTTTAAATGTGATGATATTTTTGAGACGTAATTGTTTCGGTGATAAACATTGTATTCTTATATCAATCAGAGATTTGCAATTAAACATGTAGTGGAATTCATCACCAATTTCATTTAAATCATATTTATTACAATGTCTTGTTTCTCTGGGCTCGTTTCGCCAGCGTCCACTTTCAATAGGTAAGTGATGATTACAGGTTCGAAATTTACAAAAGGTCATGCGTAATGATACCCGAACAGATTAATTGAAGTACACGGGCATGCTAGCTCGTCACGCGTAACAATATCCGGACGGATTAATTGAAGTGCACAGGCATGCGCTACTTGTAGCTTGTCACGCGTAACAATAGCCGGACGGATTAATTAAAGTACACGGGCATATTAGCTTGTCAACAATACACGCAATATACATTGTTTTCTGTCACTGAACTGAATTTATTAAGGTCTTCCGTAGCAACGGAAGACCTTCTACTTATTGTGCTGGTTAAGATTATTCTTATTATTCTTTTTTTTTTTTCCTAGACGCTAACTTTGAAGCTTCATATCTCGCTCATTCCTCAACCGATTTTGCTCAAATTTTCAGCTTTAATACATTTTACTAAAGACTTTCAAAATACTTTTAAACATTTTGGATATTCTCTTCCGCTTGCGAGTTATTTCCCTTTTAGTGAAATTTTAGGGGCTTTGGTTTCCAGATAAAGGCTCCGAGACTATAATAATTGGAGCAGAGAAAACACTGAATTGGTAAAGTAGAAGCATTGTAGTTGTGCACATCATATTTTGTTTTTTGATTTCGCCATTTAAAATGGCGATAGAGAGGGGTCAAAAATCAGGACGCCTGAAAGAGCGAAAATTTGCACATAATTTCCTTTGTATCTTTTAAACTAAAAATATTTTGTTAAGACATGTAGAATAAAAGTTGTGTAGAATTTCAAGAGCTTTTATTTGACACCAGTAAAAAGGGGCTGGTCCCTTAAATTAGGGATCTACGGCCCCTAAAAGTTTTCGCTTTATAGCTCAAAAACGGCAAAGAATTCGATATGGCTTCCGATGGAAAAGTTGTTCTTTAACATCTTATTTATCTCATGAAATTGTTATTTTGTTCGAATCTTGTGTTATATTAAAGTAAAAAGCTATACCCGTAAACAAGTAGCCATTTTCATTTGGCAAGTGAGCGAGAACTCTTCATGCGTATAACTGAAATAAACTTGCTAAAAATAACATACCTGACTACAATAGATACTAATATTCATTTTAAATAAGGTTTTTAACATGCTCTGTGGTTCAAATACAAATTATTTAGTGATACATTTCTCTTTTTCTTTCGTTTTAACATAAACAAACCTTCAACAACAACAAAAGGAGAGAGATAAATTATCTTTTATTTGTTTCATATTAGAATTAAAATAAGTAATATACATAAAAATAAAACGTTCAAACGTAAAATAAATCATGGTCAATAACTGCAAGCTGTTTACATTCTTCACGGTCAGCGTTGTTTATACAGTTATGTAACCCAACTCTCGCCTCGCTCGCAGGTGGCCAGAGTGACAAGCTTGCATAATCAAAACAAAAACATCGAAGCTAACTCGGCTTTCGTCCATCGCATAAATAAACACATCAATTACTGGAAAATTATGTTTGAAATCATTTTGAATCCTTTTACATTATATCATACTTAATTAACAATTATATTATGTTTTATTTCAATTATAAAGTAATTGTAAAGATGCTACCGCAAACATTTCGAGTTAGTGATCAATGGACCTCATAATATTTGTGTCAAGTTATACATACATTTAAAAACACCTACACAATTTTCCTGATTATTTATCGGGTTGTCATTTTCCTCACAATAAGTTTACGGTAAGGGTATGTGACGTTTCTAATTGTCAGAAAAAATCGTACTAAATAAAATGAAGTAGTTTTAAGTTTTATTAACTTATAATTGTCTGCATACAGAAGGATTTATTTGTCGGTTCATTTCATTTCATCTAAATACAATCATGCGTGCAAGTAGATGCGGTTTTTATAAGTGAAATGAAAAAGGCAAGAGCGCCCCAAATATATATATACATCTCAAGCGTCTTATTGTGTTTAATTTTGGAGATTCATCACATGTGGACAAGCAATCTGTGATTTAACTCTACTTTAGCCAGTTGATACACAAGCTTTCTGCATTCTCTACAAAGTGAAAAAAATGGATCCTTTTTGTAAGCATAACAAATAATTTATAAACTTTATTTTTTAAATCACGGGTTTTTATCATGATTATACCAACTCTAAACATGTATAGAAAATCATCAGAAATCCACATCGAATCAGTCTCATTTCATTCAGTCATTAACTGCAAGCATTTTACATACACACCGGGGTTTGTTCTTGTTTACAATTACGTAACCCATGGCTCGATTGCCCGAGTTCGGAGCCATCGCATGTGTACCAGCGATCTACACACAAAAACATTACCGTTTTAATGTAATTTGCAAACACAACGATTTACAGAAAATTATGTTTTTAATAAAATCGGATTTTTCAAATGATTGGTGGAAGGACAGGAAGTTCCAGTTCCCACCCTCTAATATTTTTGCCAACATATGCTTGACAGTATACAATACAGATCGTTAATTTACGGTCATGCCCTTTCCAGGCACGTAAAACCCGGGGGGGGGGGGGGGGGCAGGAAACCTAACGTTTTACTGTTAATTTACTATGAAAATGGTCATTGGAAGGCCTGTTGCCCCCCCCCCCCCCACATTTGTAGTGAAATGCGCTAATGTTATGTAAAGAACAAATTTTTTGGTGTACAGAAAAGTTGGAACCTACCCCACCCCACCCCCCACCCCCCCGAAATAAGATTTTTGACTTTGGGAAATTGTCCGTTTTCTTTTTTTTTTTTTTTTTTGCTTGTCAAAGATTTTTTGGTAAGTGGAATTTTTTTTTTCTGGCTGCACCCCCCCCCCCCACTTTCAAAAACGATGTTACGTGCCTGCTTTCAATCTGCCTTATGTCTACCTCTTTTGTTTTTACCTATTGAGGATTTTCTGTTTGGTTGCCTGCCTCTAACTATATTGCTTTCTACGGACTTGACTCGTGACTCTTATAATGATAGTACGCTGATGAAAATGTCTTTGCGCGTTCATTTCGGTGTTGAAAATGAATACACTTGCCGGTCAATGGAAGGTTTGGATTTAGATTTTTTAGAAATAAAAATTGAGATAGGACTTTAAATTGATACATCATTTTATATATGAAAAAACCTTATTAAGATTTACTTATTAAAGAATTGATTAATCATATTTTCCTGTTGAAACATGAAAATTTGAACACAGATTCTGAATTGCATACATGTATTACTTTAATTTATAGTAATTCAAAAAACCTGCCTCCTGGGCTTCGAGATTCAAGGCCAGAGCAGTTCAACAACAAAGATGTCGACATTTTCAAAGACCTGTATAGGACGTAAAACATATACAATAGATCATATAATCACTGGTATGAACTCAATGAGAAAAAAAGCAATTGTTGCTTATCAAAGTTCGAGGGGGGGGGGGGGGGGGGGGGGAGGACCTCCAAAACACACTCACAATTAAAGTGTGGAACTCGTAAGTTGATAGATCTATTGATTGTGTCAATATGTTCAAAACAATAATTAGAGTTTCAATTTTCGGTCATCTGGCGGGAAAGATAATTTCCTTTAGATATTTTTTTAAAAGTGTGAGAACTATAAGGTCAGTGAAAAAAGGTGCTATTATATTGTAAATTACAATCTTTAGGCCTATAGGTCATAAGCACTGTATATCAAAATAAAAAACGTGTTACTTACGATTTGAATGACAGACACTTTTCTGATACTAATGAAATGAAAATATGTGTTCTAGAAGGATGTGCGCACGTAGTATCGGGGGAAGGGGGTGGGGTGTGAGAGGAGAAGCTTGTCTGACAATCTAACAAAAGAGACTGTCTCTTCGAGCCGGAAGAACAGATAGCAATATTACCGAACACTAATTATAGTTCCAGCAAACAAAGTTTAAGATATCACCAAGTCCGCCTATCCGTGCAAATGTGCCCAGACCGCAACTTTTAAAAATACACCGTAAGCTCAATCTTCACATAAAGATTATTAATGACAATAACATAAATAATCTTGATGTAAGGTCATTTGCACCATTTCTAAAGGTCTAAAAGTTAAAAATTGATTAGAGTCTTAATAGATCTAACTAATGGCAAATTTTAATTAATACTGAAAGAAAAGTTTCCATATGATCAAAGAAAGTGTCCTGGCCTTGACCCATGCTCATATTGTCAAGTTCACTTTTTTGAAAATACAAACCCTGTCCTGACCATATGCTGTAATGAAGAAACATTTAGATTTCATACTTACAACAGATTTTCATGTTAATTGAGGCTGCATTAGGACCTGACCCAAGGACATATGGTCAAGTTCAAGGTTTTTATGTCACACAGCTCCGACGGAAGACCTCTCGTTGCTTTGCAACGAGCTTTGCTCTAGTTTCTCATCACATTTACACAATTGTATACAGAGATTTAGTACATGTAATTTATATAAAAGTGATGGTAATATATCACTAAATGTTCTAAGGCATGCGTGAGTATGGAGATTGGCAACAATTTAGTCATTGGGTCGGGGAGCATAGTTTATTAATATTTCTTATAAAGGAACACAATTTTCTTAGAAAAGATTGCTTGTTTTAATTCATTATATTTTTTAATGTGATGATGTTTTTAAACGTATTTGTTTCAGTGATAAACATTGTTTTCTTATATCATTCAGAGACTTGCAATTAAACAAGTAGTGGGATTCAGTGGCGGATTTAGGGGGGTTGGGGGTTCGGAAAAAAACCCCTTGCTCTTCTTCTTTTTTAACCACACCCAAACCTATAAAGGATGTGGTGACTATAAATGAAAGAAAGAAGGAACAAGAATTTCAGTCAAAAATGTATTAAAATGCATCATTTTAAATCTATCTTTTTAAAATCTTCCCAAGGGAGGAACAAGAATTTCATTTAAAAGAATGCATTAAAATGCACCTATTCTAAATCAATCTTTATAAATTTTCCCGAGGGAGGAACAATAATTTCAGTCGAAAATGCACCATTTTAAATCAATCTTTTAAAAATGTTCCCGGGGAGCCCCCTCCCAATGGGAAGGGGTTAACCCCCTCCCATGCCCTCCCCCTTCGGCCCTTTGGGCATCACCCCCCCCCCCCCCAGTAAGGTGTAGATCCGCCACTGGAATTCATCAACAATTTCATTTAAATCACATTTATTACAAGGTCTTGTTTCTCTGGGTTCGTTTCGCCAGCGTCCACTTTCAATAGGTAAGTGATGATTACAGGTTCGAAATTTAAAAAAGGTTATAGCATCTTTTCTGGGTAGGATATCCAAATATTTTTCGAAATTTAATTCATCCTTGTATATTCTATAGTTTATAGTTTTTGATAGCGTTTTGATGTCAGAATTCCACTTTTGCTTGAATTGATCGAGTAAAATAAGTTTTGCTTGTGACTTTAGCCAGTTTGGATTACATGCGTTATTTTGCCAAATGTTTGAAAGACCGCAATTAAGATTTGAGACATTTTTTAACCAAGCAATCTCTTTCGCGTATTGGTTTGTAACATTATTTATTACTAAGTTTTAACAGGAGATTCGCTATTTTTGTTTCTTTACTAAGTGCAATTTTGTGCCACAATGAGATAATACGCGTTTGAATTTATATGTGCATGGGGTGTCGGCCAAGTTCACCGTACACCATGTAGTTGGGGTAGATTGCTTTAATTTCAATAATAATTTTCAAAATTTAAGGTGAACTCTTTCTATAATTGCATTATTTGAAAATTCCCACACCTCACAGCCGTATAATAAAATGGGTTGAACAATTTTATCAAATAAATCTGACATTGTATTGGTAGGGTATGTAAACGTCCTTTTTTAAGAATCTCATAAACTGCTTTATCGGCTTTTTCTACTTGCTTTTGATTGACTTTTTTTTAATGATCCTGGTGTGATAAATAAGATACCTAGGTAGTTTATGTCGTCAATTTCAATGTTTTTGTCGCCACATACAAAAGTATGATTCCGTTTTGGATTTACTGATTAAGGTTAGCGTTCTTGCCCTAGTTACAAACATTATTAATCAATCACTCAGTCAGTCTGCGTTTCCATTATCCTTTAAACAAGCTGTTGTTCGTCCTCTCATAAAAAAATCAGGCTTAGATACACAGGAATACCGGAATTACAGACCTGTTGCGAAACGTTTGGATCATCACATAGAGTTGAATAATTTACACAACAATGTACAGTCAGTATACTGTGCCTGCCATTCAACGGAGACAGCTCTACTTCGTGTCCACCACGACATTGTAGCAGCATTAGATGGTGGTTCCAGCGTTGCATTAATCATGTTAGATCTTTCGGCGGCCTTTGATGTCATCGATCATCCTATTCTGATAAGACGTCTTGAGTTTGCTTTTGGTATTTCTGGCTCGGTCCTTTATTGGATCAAGTCATCTTTCTCAGAGAGGACCCAAAAAGTGGCCATAGGATCTACCTTCTCCGATGATTCCATCTCAATTGCGGCGTATCACAAGGATCTCTCCTAGGACCTCGGCTCTATGCCATTTTCTCCAAACCTATCGGTGAAATATGTCGTAAAAACAATGTTCTACATCACTGTTATGCAGATGACACACAAGCCTATCTAGTCTTCAAACCTAAACATGACTGGCAAAATACCGCTTGCCGCCTTGAGGCTTGTATGGACGAAATAAAGATGTTGATGTCCGCTAACATGCTAAAATTAAATCAGGACAAAACAGAGTTCATTGTTTTTTCACCGAAAACCATAGTCACTGACTCACCATCATACCATCTGAACTTTGCTGACACTATTATCAGTGAGACACCGTTTGTGAAGAACCTAGGTGTGTGGTTTGATAAGACACTTTGCATGCAAAAGCAAATCTCATCTGTGTCTCGTCCTTGCTATCATCAACTACGTAACATCGGACGAATAGTCAAATACGGTCGCTCATCACAGAAGATGCGTGCAAGACCCTGTATGTGCCCTCGTGACATCTCGGCTCGACTACGCCAATGCTTTTCTTTTCGGTATTAACACAACCGACGTGGCAAAACTGCAACGGATACAGAATATGGCAGCACAAATCATCACACGTACCAAGAGAAGTGATCACATATTAACTTCAGTGCTGATTTCTTTACATTGGCTTCCTAGTGACAGGCGCAGCCAATACAAAATTATCCTCTACGCAAACAAGGTGATTCAGAAGATGGCACCAACATACTTGGAGGAGTTGATCACTGTTTACCAACCGAGTTAGACCTAGATGTCGAACCTCCACATATGGAAACAGGCGCTTGGATGTGGCAGCAGCTACACTCTGGAACTCTCTGCCTGATACCCTCCGCTGTTGTCAGAATTTGAACACTTTTAAAAAACATTTAAAAACACATTTTTTTAGACTTGCATATTATTAGTATTATAGGTGGTTAAATTTCTATGGTTTCTTTAACATCATTTTAACATGACTTTTTCAAGTGTATAATTGTATATTTATTTCAATTATTGTATTTTATAGCATTTAATTGTATGGCGTGGAACTTTTTTCATGCATATCATGTTTTAGATTTTAGTAATTTTACTTCACATTATTGATGTTTTTCTAGCATTGTTTTGATATTATCTGTCTTAGTGCTATTATAATTTCCTTTTACTACGTTTATAACATGCTGTATAATTTTTATTGTGTGCAGCGCTTTAGAATGGTTATTTATAGTCATATAGGGCGCTATATAAATAAATATTATTATAATCATTATTATCAAGACTTTTGTTTAATTAACGTTGATCTTTAAATTCCATTTTCGCAATATTTATAAAAATGATCAATTTGGACCTGTAATCGTTCTGCAGATTCAGCTATCAAGACAGTGTCTAGTATAATGTATAATAATGCAAACAATCTAAAGTACAAATTTAAATGTTCAAACATTTCAGATATGGTAGGTAAACCATCAACAATATTGTGCTGAAAAAAAGTCTTGCATGTCATTCAAATATATTGAAAATAAGAATGAAGACAAATTTTCCCCTTATTTAACACCATTTTTACAATAAAAAAATGTTGAAACATCATCACCATGTAATATTCTTGACTTAATTTGATTATGCATGTTTGTAATAACATTATACATGTGTCCATTGATATTGTTTGCACAAAGTTAGTAGTTTCTACCATGGACCTTTCCGCCATACATTGTCATATGCTTTTTCAAAATCGATGAATGCACAATAAAGCCTTTTCTTGTTCAATTTCAGTAATTCCGATAAAGTGTGTATTGAAAATAAATGATCGGTGGTTGAATATTGTTTTCTGAATCCTGAATGATTTTCATGTAGTATTTCGTATTCTTCTGAAAAAGCGACCAAGCTATCGTTCAGTATCATTGTAAATTTTTTTTTACCAACACAGCTTAAAATGGTAATATACGAAAGCCGGATAGGCTCATTTTTGAAAAGTAAAAAAAAAAAAAAAAAATCTAACTCTTTATAACGAGTTAGTATCTCGTTATAACGAGTTAATTATCTCGTTATAACGAGTTAGTATCTCGTTATAACGAGTTAGCTATCTCGTTATAACGAGTTAATTATCTCGTTAAAACGAGTTAGTTGTCTCGTTATAACGACTTAATTATCTCGTTATAACGAGTTAGTATCTCGTTATAACGAGTTAGTATCTCGTTATAACGAGTTAGTTATCTCATTATAACGACTTAGTTATCTCGTTATAAAGAGATCTTAAATCGTTATTACGAGATACTAACTCGTTATAACGAGTTAAATTTTTTTTTTTTACTTTTTCAAATATGAGACTATCCGGCTTTCGTAGTAATAGGTCTATAGTTCTGTAGAGTATTTTTCTCCCCATTGTTTTTTGTAAATCGGAATAATGTTTCCCTCATCCAACTGGTAGTTTACTAGTAGTAAAAATGATGTTGAATACTTTTTCATATAGTGGACACATAATGTGTATTGACGACTTCATGTATTCATTCTTTATATGGTCTTCACCAGAAGCTTTGTTATTTTTTTTTTTATTTTTTGATCGCGTTTATCATTTCATCTTGTGACGTATGTTGATTTAAGTTGTGGTTTAATTCTCCGATTTGTAATGCTTTTATTTCATTATTAAGTACTTCTTTTGTATCGTCCGGTATCTGTGGTGCTTTATTTAATTCTTTATTATGGGCCGGCACGAGCCGGCCCATTCTATGAAATAAGAATTTGAGAAGCGTATGAGTTTCTGCGGGATGAGTGTGTATTTTTTTTTTAAGTTGGATTACTGATTATCATGATACGTTTTCATTTTGTATGTAAAGTAATTCGGTGGTGTTTTTTAAACATTTGTTTTTGTTTTGTTTTTTTTGTTTTTGTTGTTTTTTTTGTGTAACACACAGGTCACGTGCGCTTATCTGCTGACCTATTTATAGAGGTGGCGTCATTTTTGTTTTGTTTTGAAAAATGCATAATTCCAAGGGTGCTAAAGAATGTTTTGATTATTGCATTATACTATTTTGTTAAATATTGTCACAGGTTGTGCCAATAAAATTTTCAATCTTGAATAAATCTGATTTATTTCATAGCGAAAGGTTATGATATTTGGATAACCCAAATTAAATGTCACAGTTTTAATATGGAAAGTGTGAAATTAAATTAATGCAGTATTCATGCAACAGTCATTGGTTGAATTATTTTGCACATTAGAAAATGTTTGCTTAATATATTCAAGTGATAAAAGCTCAATATTTTCCAATAATGAACATTGTAAATATTCATCAAACTTATAACATCCAAGGAGCAGAATAACCCATATCTATTATTTTTAGGTCATTCAGATGAGGCTTGTAAGCCATGGTCCTGTGTCACGATAGGCGTTAGCACGATAAAGAACCCTCACTGCTCAATTCGCCCGAAGGTGACGTCTCTATAAGAGTGAAAAATTCGAGAATGAGACGTAAAGCAGCATATAAACACATTATTCTGAGGTCACAATGGTTTAAGGTTAAGGTTCAGACTGCTCTTTAAAAAAGTCCACTGGAGAACCTTTGCCTACTGGACATACACGTTGTTCACAGATCTTTAAGGAGTAACAGATTACTGTTCATTTTGTATGTTAATGGGTCGAATTTGGACACTTGTCCAATCAATATGTTTACGAGACAGTTTTAGTTTATGGAAACAATGATACTCTCTTGGAAATTTGTTCGGCCCATAACTTTGGTGCGTGCACCAATGTTTCTTGTAATACTTAATATACAATTCATCAATTTTGATATGTTCCATATTGCGTTGTTTATTGTTTTTATTTAAAATGATCCAATACTCACGGGGACTTTTGATTCTCATACGTTGTAATTTTTGGCTCATTTCATCCCTATATTTATTTATTTAAAAAAAATTTGTATGCTTTTTCGTTGCTTTTGTAGTTTTCTTTAGCGCTTTGTGAGCGTTTCCTGAAAAAAAAATAAACTTTGCTGTTGCGATATTTTTTCTTGCTTTGTTGCAAGCTGTAGAAAACCATGGTTTACAATTTTTATAACTCTGTTGAACTTTTTTGACCTTATTTATTTTTGTTACACCCAATGACATTTTAGCTGCATCAATATAATTTTTTTTAATTCACCTACAATTACACCAATGTGTTTCTCTGGATTTTCCTTCGAATCAATTATTTTGTCTAAATAGTTATTAAGTTCTTCGACGCGCGTTTTATCAATAGCTTGAACGAATACATTTTCTTTCGAGAGATCCCATGGTTTTAGTATTTCTTTATTACATGTTGAGGTGTTTTGTATAGTTTCGCAACTTTAGATTTTACTCCAACTCAGGACTATGGGGTTGTGTACATCAGAGTACAGTGAACTGTGTTCTAGGACTTGCATGTTATCTATGTGTTGTCTTAAACCATAGTCGCATATAAAATAATCCACAGTACTTGTACCTTTACATGTAACTTTTCCGAAGATATTATCCCCCAATCGACCGTTTACAATAAATAAATTGTTTGATTTAAAAATTTCAAATAATAATTTCCCATAACAATCAGACACTCGAAGTTTTAAATATCTATGATAAAAAATAAAAATTTCTTCCCATAAACAAACTAGAAGACAATTTTTTCAATCATAGATTTTCTGTATTTCATGTCTTTTTTATATGATTCTTTTGGTGATTTTTTCTTTCATGATAAAAACGGTGTTTTGCTTGCAAATAAGTTATTCTTGAGTCCAAATGTTGCTTTGATTTGATCCATGATGTGAATATTTAATATTTACACTCACTGAATCTTTTCTTTTATCTTTCTATTGAAATTGCTTTCATCTGCGACAATGAATGCATGTTTGTTACAAACTAGTTTGATCCGGTTTTTTTTTAGTACCACATGTCTGTGTATTCATTACCAAATATGGAGCATCATCAAGGTCAAAAGGTTCATTGCTTTAACGTAACGAATGGGTCAATCATATTATATTTTAGTACTTACATCTAGTTTATATTTTAAAACAATGCATAAAAATATAGATATAAACAATAAATTGTCTTTCTTTGTTGTTTCATCGGGTGATGAAGGTACGAATCATTGCAGAAAAAACATATAACCCACGTGAATTTGTTCTGCACTGCTTGCTACCTTCATCACCTGATGAAACAACAAAGGAAGCATTCTTTAAATAAAACATGCCTAAACGACTCAGACAGACGTTGTAATTTTTTAGATTAAAAATATTTATGAAAATTGAAAGCCTTATTCTTTATATATACAATATATATATATATATATATATATATATATATATATATATATATATACATATATATATATATATATATTAATCTACGGATACAATCTTTAAAAACATGTCAATTAGAAAAAAGTTATATCGGAGAAATATATTTTTAAAAAAAATTAAAATGTGTGGTTGTCCGATTATTGTGTCAAAATAACTATATGGCATGCTATCAATAGATGTCTAATTAAAAAAACTGACACATACGGCATTGTTGCGTCGTTATCATCGTCAAGCTCTTCTTCTAAAAATGTGTATAAAACTGTAGTAGTTATGCTGGGCGCAGCCATATTGGATTTGGAGCCGGTGGTGTCGCCACACTTGATTCATTTTCAGCCCTGTCACATGACCGGCGGCCCGAATTTGCTGCGAATCAAGTTCCAGCATTACGCTAACGGAAGTAATGAAAAGGAAAAAAATATAAGTGATTGGAATCATTTGAAATTTACTCCGTCTCTACGAAATCTACCGGTAGATGAGAGTATGATTGATACCTAGGGATATTCTTCACCGACAAATACTTTTGCAACAGATATTTTTTATTAAATCAAGAACCCCAAAACACTGCTTGCAGCTACTGCTAGGCCACGCCTTTAATCGTCGTTATTTATACATGTACTTCTAAGGCTTTACATAATAAATGTATACGTATTATCATTGAACGATATCTCAAATTTTGACCCACCCTAAAGTGAAAACCCTGGGGTTGCGAAATTCACCATTTTTGTACATCATTTTCTGCTTTTTCTAAATATGTATTTACTTTTTATACTGTATCAGTAAACTTAAAGAAGTCCTTCAGATGATAGACAATAATCACTAATAATTTTGGCTCCATCCCGAAATCAAATCCTTACTCCCTAAGATCATGAAATTAGGACTACAGATACGTACCTACTCCTACTACTACATGTTTTGCATATATACACTATATACCAAGTTTGGCCCCACCCTGGAGTTAGAACCTCTACCGAAGGGATCATGAAATTTAGGATAGGTATGCATTTAGTTTTTCAGAGTTTTGAAAATTGGTCGATTTTTGGCAGTTTTTGTCACATCCCTATACAAGGCCCCAGGGGTGCAGGAGTTCTGCAATTTACAATTTATATCCTCTTTGTCCCAAGGATGCTTTATACCAAATTTGAAAGGAATTGGAATTGTAGCTATCACGAAGTTAACTTACTTTACTTTTTCCTTTCGCTTGTACTGGTTGGCGTCGTGGTCACATGCAAGGGACCATATCTGACACTTGTATGCAAGTGTTGGTAAGAAAATGTCATTGATGGGTTTTGCCTTTGTCGTCTGTCAGTAGCAAGGTGCATGGCGTGGAGGAGGGACATCTCATGAGCTCTGAGTCACGGTCACTTTAGTGTTGCCTTGATCTTCCTCCGATTCTCCAGCCAGAGTATCTGGTGCAATATGCCCGAAGAGCTGGTTGGTTTGGAGGCATCCATGTGAGGTGTCCGAACCACTTGATCCTCTGGTGCTCGATGTGTCGTAGGACTGGTGTTGCTCCTACCATGTCTCTTATGACTTCATTTCTTGTCTCGCCTTGTCTTGTTCACCGCTTTTCTTAGACATTTCATTTCGCATGTGACCAGTTTGCTCTCGAGGGCTTTTGTTAGGGACCATATCTGACACTTGTATGCAAGTGTTGGTAAGAAAATGTCATTGACGGGTTTTGCCTTGATGTTCATGGGGATGTTGGGGTATCTCAAGAGAGGGTTCAAGTGGAGAGCTGACTGCATTGGCTTTCTGACATCTTGTATCTAAGTCTCGACCTAGTGTGCCGTTTTCTGTGAAAATGCTGTCCAGGTATTCGGCTTGGTTCAGCTGGGATCCGTTGGTGTTGATGTACAGTTTGTCCGGTCTCCTGCTGACTCACTCACTGTCATGACCTCGGTCTTGCTGACACTGATCTTCATGTTTCTCACAGCTTGTATTGAGTTGGTCTGTATGCTCCTGTAGCTGTGCCTTGTTGTTCATCATTGCCTGGTCGTCTGCAAACATGAGTTCGTTGAGTGCCTCATGGTCTGGGTTGGCCTCCTTTGTAATCTGGTCCATGTAGGTTATGAAGAGCAAAAGGAGATACTGCAACACTGCCTGACTCCGGATGTTACTGAAGACCATTCAAATGGTCCACTGGTGGTGAAGACTGCGCTTCTGCTGTTGGCGTAGATGGCTCAGATGTTGTCTAGTAGTTGCCCTTTGATGTCATACTGCTCAAGGACCTTCCATAGATTGACTCTGTCGAAGGCTTTTTCCTGGTCCACGAATACGAGATCTTGGTCATATTCTATTGCCCTCTCACACAGTTGTCAGAGTGCAAAGATTGCATCGGTACACCCTCTTCCTTTCCTGAAGCTGAGCTGGGCGTTACTGAGATGTTAGGTTTTTGTTCGAGGTGGTTGTTCCAGGATCAATGCATACATTTTCCCTACATCATACATGGCTGAGAAGAGAAATGCGTTTGTACGTGCTGCAGTATTTCTAGCTGCCCTTCTTCTTCCATAATGGCACCACTATCCCATTTTGCAAATCTTCTGGTACTTTTCTCTCCTCCCAAGCTTCTGGAAGATGGTGGTGAGCCATTGTATTTCGGTTTTGTCGCATGCAAGGATGGCTTCAGTTGTGATTCCATCATTATTTTTTGGACTGTCTCAAATCTCCAGTAGGATAGGTTCTGAGTGGTCTGGGTAGCTGGGGATGAACCGGCACTGTGTGTCTTGTGCCTATACTCCTGATGGGTTCAGTAGAAGATAAAACAGTTTTGTTTTTCACACATCTAATAACTGACCATTTTGGTCCTACCCTGATACCAAAAAACCCCTACTCCTGGGATTATCAAATTTACAATTTTGATAGAGGAATACCTGTTCTTTCTAAATATCCATTTAGTATCAATAGCACTAAAGAAGATGCTATTTAAGTATTTTACACATAAACACTATATATACCAAGTTTAGCCATGCCCTGGGGTCAGACCCTCTACCTTGGGGATCATGAAATTTACAATTTTGGTAGAGGCCTTCCTGCTCTACATCACTATGCATTTAGTTTTTCACACACACATGTGGTTCTAGAGATTTCTGAAAATTGGTCCATTTTTATCAAGAAGTTAAATATGTTCAATTGTTAACTCACGATGGACGACAACAGATGCAGACCAATTGCAATAGGTCACCCGAGTTTACTCAGATAAGAAACAGTTGTCAGTTTCCAATTCTCTGCACTAAGTTGTACAATATCTATCTTCATTTCATGAACACAAAAACAACAGTCAACTGACTCATTGCCCACTATAGCTTCTACATGTAATTAACAATCATACCAAGAAAAATTCCCAAAATATAAAATATCTGTAAATGTTTAAAGATACTAATAATTCTTTAATATCATTGGAGAGTATGTCAAACTTATTTGTCAACAGGAAGCACACAATTCATGTTTGTTTATTTAATATCATTAGCAAAATAACTGAAAATGAAAGTTGTGATCTGACAGCTACTTTCAATTTAAGACATAATTTTGCTACGAAAAATTTGTGGTTTCTTAGAGCTCAACTCTCCATAACAACAGAATGCCACACTCAATAAAAGAAATTAGAAATTATTATTCCAGGGATGTTGAAACTTGTTGAGTGACAAACACAAAAAATGCAATAACACGTGTGGAATTGGGCTGTACATTACGTAGGGAAGCTTTCAAGTAAAATTCAACTTTCCTGATCCAGTGGTTCTTGAGAAAAAAATAAGACTTTTGAAAGATGAAACACATTTTCACCATTGCTTAACTATCTTTCTTTTGAAAAAGGTGTGACCCTTCATTTGAACAGTTTTGAATCCCCTTAACCCAAGGATGATTTATGTCAAGTTTGGTCAAAAATGGACCTGTGGTTCTAGAGAAGTAAAAATTGTTCAAAGTTTACAGATGGACAGACAGGCAGATTCCCGGACAAAAAGTGATCAGAAAAGCTGACTTGTGCTTTTAGCTCAGGTGAGCTAAAATTGGTTGAACTAAATAACAATTAAAGGCTTGACACTGATAATGAAATTCTGTAACATTTCTTTCTACTCTTGATCTTCATCAACTTGTTGCAAAAAAAATATCAAAGAGAATAAATCTTCAAAGATTATAAATGCAAACAGTCCTTGAGTACGGAAGTTTTTGGCCAGAAATCACATGAACATAAAAGCTGAGATTAGTCTCACTTTGTGAGTCGACTACAAAATCATTGGTTTTGTGAAAATCTTAGCTCCAACTTCCATAAAAGGTGTAAATGTTAACAACATAAATTATTGTTTTAAATGTATATAATGATAAAAATAAAATAACTCAATACTTTTTTTTTTTACAAGAATGGATACATGAGCTGTATTACCTTTTATTGGGCCTTTAATATACAGTTCTAGATACAGAGAAGTCTAGCATGCATATTCCTCTGACAAATGACAAAATAACACCAGTAAAATCTAAAACCCTGTTATGTAACAATAAGGAATCATAAATAAATGCATGGAAATATATTGGTCATAGAATCGTTCTTCAGATTTTAGAATTGTTGATCAACTGATTAGCTCATTTAATGTACAAGTTTGTTAGCTCAGTTGCTGACATGTTGATCATGAGTTCCAGACCTGAAAGGCTTTTTGATCTTTCCCTAAACTTTTTAATTTTGAAACATCATTGCACATGTCTGTCACTTTCCATCCATAACAATGTTTTTGGTGTGTTAATTTTCCTCCTTAACTATGGGCCCTTCAGTGATCACACTTCTGAGGCACAGTTATAACGAGGTCATTGTGTCATAGTCATTGCACTCTTTGCTTCCTCTGCCAAGGACTGTAGCTTTTTCAAGCTTCCCATGCTTTCAAAATTTCCATATTCATTCAACTGAAATATGAAATGATTTCTGTAAAGTTAACAATCAGCTAGATCTGAAAGCTTAAAGATTCTCATATCATCACTGTAATGTACAATACCTGGGCACCATAGTTTTCTATGTCCACTATAAACTGCTGTCGTATTTTATCATCGTCAGTCATTCCTTGGCTTCCAGTTGTCTTCTCTGTTCCGCGATTCTTTTTCAGTCTTTTTAAACTGTCCTCCACCTTCTTCACAGACATCAAAACATCTGCTGTGGCTGAGTAGTACCTGTCAAAAACAACTCTCAAAACTGAGCGAAACAAGACGTTTGATTGGCTATCTGACATTTAATGTTACATAATACAGTAACAAATGAGATTCAGATCAAGATCTCATTTCAATCAAAATGATTCAAATCTCCATCTTTATGTGCAGACTAAGATACAGTTGAACTTCTGTACATCTCAAATTCCATTGATATGTTAAGAGTGAGTTGGAAGTCCCAACTACATTCTCTTTATGTATTATACCCTCAATATCTCAAACTCTCAGATATCCCGAAGGTGTTTCATAGCACCATCGGGTTTGAGATAACGGAGTTTGACTGTATTCTCCACATACATGTTATAACCATTAATAAGTATGCAGAGTGCCCAGTACAATACTATAAATACAATGGATCTGATTCTGTGTGTCAATACTATTGTAAATATGATTATGTCTGCACAAAAGAATTTTATCTCACAAGGGTAATAAATGCAGAAAAGATAGTGATCACACAAGTCTGACTATATAAAAAAGGAGAGAAATTTAGGTGTGGAGAAAAGCTATTGCATACTTGTATTTAATTACAGTTGTAGTTGATAGATCTTTTTAATATGAATTTGATGTACATGTATCCATCTTGAAATTCCCAGATTTCTAGGTCCCCCTACAATAGAACAGAGGAGTCACTTACAAGTCGGTTAAGCTGTCAAACACTTGCTGAAACATCTGGAGTTTTAGTTTCTCATCTAGTATCTCCGAGTGTTCCTCTGTAAACATCTTTATGGGTTTCAGAAGATTGGTCACATAGCCCGACTGTTTACTCGGTACCTACAAATTGATGTGATAAAATACACTCATAATCGTGAAATACAAGTACATGTGCACTGCTTCTCAAACTGTCCGTCCAGAACTGTTGCATGTTCTTGTTCTTGCGCACCAGAGTACAGTCTACATTTATCTTTCACTGAACCTATGCATCAGATTTACCAAGTTTTTGGAAGTCAATGAAAATATTAATAGATTTATCACCATCATATTGCTATCCATTTCATAAATCACTAAACCAGTGGCAGAACATTAATAAATCTATGGAGATATGTTACAGCATATCTCAATTCTACTAACTGTAAGACTTTGTGAGGAAAACTTGAAAACAAATACAATAACCTTGATTAACCTTGTATCTGACAATTCATTTCAACCTAGATTTTCGATGATCAATCGAGTACAGTTAAACTGGTACCTCTTTATTGGTTCTCCTGTACAGACGTGGAATGTCGTTGACCTGCTTGATATGTACCGAACACTGTGTAGTGATTTCCTCTACAAGATGGGCTTGGAACCTTGGCAGTTTTGCTTTTATTTCTTCACTACACTCAGTCAAACAATCTGTTAGAGATCAGATTTATTTGAAAATATGACTCAATAATGATTATTCACATGTAAATACACATCTATGTTGATGCAGACTACGAAAATTTATTAAGTACATGTAATTTGATAAGGGGACATAATTCAACAAGAGTACCACACACAGTACATAATACGACCGTAAAAATGCTTACATAGAGTGTTTTTCATAAGCCATAATTTGTAGAAATTTGCTTCATTTAGTATCAGGTTGTGACATACTTTCTTTGCATAATATGAATAAAAGGTCTTAGCTTAAAACTGTGACAAGAGGTAGATAGACAAACCAAGAGTTCTGTGTGTAAACTATTTCCCCAAATTTGACCAAGTTCAACAACCTCTCAATATTGAAAATGTCAAAGAAAATTAAAAAGTGTTGAGGATCAAAGTCCTTGCACTATGCACATCTTCAAGTTATTTACAAATACTGTAGCTTCTAAACTGTGAGAGGAATTATAAGGAAAAATATGTCCTTTATCTAAAATAATATTTCCTCAAAATGACCAAGTTCAATAACCTGTAATTTTCTCAAAAATTGAAGAAATCAAAATCCTTTCCACATGCACATCTTCAATATCCACACAAACACTCTGTAAAACAACTTACTCCTCACTTGAAAATTGTGGGAGGAGTTAGGCGGACGAATTATGTACCCTCCATATAACAATAGTTTTCAAATAAAGGGGCACAACTCCTGCAAGAGCAGTCAAAATGGATCAAAATTGCATCATGATCTAGAGTGATCCACAAAGAAGCTGCATAGCAAGTTTCAGCTTGATATGTGACAGAGAAATGAAATTAGAAAACAGAAAACCCCAAACGGACAGATGGACATACAGACATTACTGTATCACAAGACATCCATCTAAAAAATGGCTGATTCATCTTTATTCCTAACTCTACAACTCTATATTTTCTGGGTGGAAATTGCAGCGACAATACTTGACCTAAAGTTTATATCTAGAGATAAAGGGGCATATTACTTTTCCACAAATGTTGAAAAATTTTATATTTACTTTTCCGCAAAAAGTGTTGTTACGTTTCCGCAAAAAAAAAAAAAAAAAAAAAAAAAAAAAATTTATACAGCGACTAGGCCACATCAATTGATTCTCTGGTTCTCAGACAATTGTTTTTCAAAAAATGGGTAGGTAGGTAGGGGGTTTAGTTTTTTAGTTTATTTCCATGTCACAAATGGGTAGGGATTTTTTGTCCGTGGTTTTTTTTTGTGTTGTGAAGAAAGTTGGAGTTTTACAAATGGTATTCAACACCGTATAGCTTCTTTATCGCTGTCAGCCGTTTTGTTTCGACCTACGAAAACGTCGTACTTCAACTTGGCCTTGCTTTCATCAATTTGTTCCTTCACGGTTTCAATTTCTTTAAATTCACCACCCAGAAGTTTCTTGCAAAGCGTATCAGCTGTCAAGGACGAGTCTACCAGTATAATTGTCCATGGAACAATCTGTTTTGAGTTAAAAATAATCTCAATGCTGACAAGAACTGTTTCTGTCGCCATATTGTTTACATCAACTAATCAGCACATCTTATTCAGCAAGGCGCTTTACGATTTTGGCGCCAATACACGAATTTTATTTTGACGGATCAAATACGGGCGGCGGCGATTTTTTTCCGGGGCGGCAATAAACTCGTGCCAGTGGCTGATTTTGGGGGGGGGGGGGGGGGGGGCGCGGGGGCGGCGATGTCTGAGAACCAGAGAATCGATTTGATGTGGCCTTATTGTACCCAAGCATTACGTTTCAGTATATCAGTAGTGGTAAGTTCAACTCATGTGATTATAAAATCTTTTGTGTCTGCAGAATCTAAGACTTGGGTTTCAATCACAAATTTGGGCAGTAACTCCAGATATTGGGGACAAGCCCACTACAAATGGGCCAGAGTCTTCTCATGACCATTTCAATTCTCAATTCTATTCCCCACACCAAAATATATTCATATTCAAGGATGTGTTGCAAAAACTTCCAACAGCAACTTACATCAAAATCATATATCTGACAGCACCAACAACTGTATGCAAAAGTGATTAAAAAAAAACTTGACTTTTTGTGAATATGTGTAATATATTAAACATGGAGTTTCCAGAATTGATTTTTTAAGGGCTGTCAGGTACAAATTCGGTACCCGAACAGAAATGTAAGATGTACTGACACCAAATTTATACACATGTATACAGTTTATGTAATGTTACTGCTTAGAATTTAGAATGAATGTTAGTATTTTATGCAGTGCTATATGTTGTATTGTCAGAATTTAAGATATTTATGGAATCGTTATACCATATTTTTTGTGGAAAAGTAAAAAAAAAAATTGCACAATCGTAACATTTATTTGCAGAAACATAATATCAACTGGCAGAAAAGTGGTGCAGCAGGAAAAAGGGTTATTTGTACATTTCATATATAAATATTCAGTACACACACACTGTACAACAGTGTATTAAAGTGTATCAAAGTACTTTATGATGTCTTATGAAATAGTACTGTTAACAATACATGTTCCACTATGACTATACCTTTCACATGTTCTCTATCGGTAAATCCTACTGCCAGAAGTCTAGGTTTTATCGTGCTATCAAACATTTGGAATATCTGGAAAAAGTGCAACGGCAATTTCTATCATCGTAAGCACAAACAGTTAAAGCAAATCATTACTACAGATTCAAATGTTTACAAAGAAGATATCTTAAATTATTGTAAGATTTTATATGTGATTGATCCTATGAGCTGAAATGATGTGACCTTCATCATGATATATAAGCGAGTTAAATAAAGTAAATGTAAAATTACATTATGATCATAGATGTTCTATTCATCTCATACTAATTCCTTGTCTGTATTTGTTCACAACAATAATACCGTTATCCAACAGAGTTTGACATACATTTGATGAATAAATAATTATTGTTATTATATGAATAAATAATTCTAAGTTTTCTGATTGGCTGAGATAACAAACAAGAAAAAATAAAATGCTATGCTTGCATCCATGTGTCTTAAAGTGAAATTAAAATGAATTACATTTCAATTTTTCCAACATCAGACTGAAAATAAATTATATTCAAAGTGATACAACGGGTTGTTATCTTTTAGTCCTTTTGTATATATCTATAAATAAATTTCCACTAAGTCCTGCACAACTGATGTAAGAAAAGATGACTTATAAGGAATTGTTTCGTAAGCTCTACGTGAGGAATTTACTATAATATATTGCATAATTGCGTAAGAGGCATCACTCCTGAAATAAAATTATTTACTTTTATTTTTCTGTTTTTAAAATACATCACATTTGTAAGAACTCTTTATTTACAGACCGCACATGGATCTATGTTCACGTGATTTGATGCACGAGTCAATAAGGAATCCACAGTATGTAACAAACAAGGCTTAATTTCCATCATATCTGCTATAATTTTTTGTGCACACACTTACATGAGATGCTAGGTTAAGGGCATCTGACATAAGACTCAGCAGCTGACTATTGGTTACAGGGGGACTGAGGGGAGTTGTGTCCCCTTCTATTGTGGAGCTAGCCTTATCACCGCTCCCGTTCTGTTTGTCGGTTGGCACCGACGACTTTGTCTTGCTGGTGTCGGTGCTCTCTTTTTCCGTGGTTTTCCTATGTACAATCTGTTGATGAAGGAGCAATTCTTATTGAGAAAGCTAACAATAGTTTTTATCAAACTCTACATTATCACATTACTCAAAGAACATCTCACTAAACAGGACTTAAAGTAATTCCACCCTTCTGTGATGTCATCAGATTTTGCAAAATCAATGATTTATTTAGATTTATGCATGATAGGAACATAAATTTTGTTGGAGTCTTTTCCTATAATTATTGTAAAAAATCTTGTTAAAAATAAAATATTTCAAAAATCTAAGTTATAGATGAATAATCAATGATACGTTTCAAAATATTGAATCCAAGGGCAATAACTCTCTTTATCAAGTCTATTATGCGATGATTTCCTTTATTTTTTACATACATTTTGTATATTTTTGTGAAGACACAGTTTCATGAAATTGTTATGAATGTTACTATATCATCATAACCAGTTTTTATGAGATTTTGATAACGCTGTTTAATGAAAATTGCAATTTTCTGACGGTGATATATGATTCTGATTATGTACGTCTCACATCTTAAAAAGTGTGATGACCTATGTATTTTATTTGATAATTTGTTAGTTTTAACTCTAATGAATGGGAGTAACAGAAAATGGCATATATGCACGAATATTTCACTAATTATGTGGGCATTCAAAATGATCAGATACCTGTAACATATAGTGTATAAGGATATATCACACATGATTCACAACACATTTCAAAAACATTGTACGTTTAGTTGTTTTGTGAAACTGACCTCCGTCTCGTAGCATTCATCCAGCCAATGTGAGTATCTGCTGAGGAGTTGTAGATTTAGCTTCCAGAACCGGTTACAGAGCAGGTCCAGGTAAACCTCGTCTGACCAACATCGATGTAGGGAGGACCACAGAACGGCTGTAGAATGAAGCTGGAAATCCGAGGATCCTGTAAATAGCAACACATGTACCATGTTAAGGGTATATTCTACATGAAAACTTAAAAATACTCCTGACAGAATCTGCTATAAATAGAACTGTACTAGTTGGACTGATCTCTCTCCCCCCCCCCCCCCCCCCACAGAGCACAAATGAAACAAGAGGTACTGTGAGCAATGCTCACTAAGAATACCCCCCGCTTACCCCAATCTCCCAAAGGGTGTTGGTAATAGGTATAAACTACCTCTTTTCTGAGTGTAAAAAACAAATATGGCATGACAAACCGAACCATATTGCTACATGTACTTCGATGTCCAGTGCGCGTGACTTTTGACCTTTTGACCCCAAAATCGATAGGGAACATCTTCATCCCATGGGTAGTCCATATGTATGATATGGAGACTGTAGGTGGAAAGGATAACGCTTTAGAGCCCGGTAACCATATTGCTACTTCGATGTCCAGTGTGCTTGACCTTTAACCTTTTGACCCCAAAATCGATAGGGAACATCTTCATCCCATGGGTAGTCCATATGTATGATATGGTGACTGTAGGTGGAAAGGATAACGCTTTAGAGCCCGGAAACCATATTGCTACTTCGATGTCCAGTGCACTTGACCTTTGCACCCCAAAATCGATAGGGAACATCTTCATCCCATGGGTAGTCCATATATATGATATGGTGACGGTAGGTGGAAAGGATAATGCTTTAGAGCCCGGAAACCATTGCGTCTACAGACGGACGGACGGACAGACAGACGGACAACCCGATTCCAGTATACCCCCCCCCCCCCACAACTTGTTGCGGGGGGTATAATGAGGCACACATCAGGGTGATGGATTGTGGAAGAAATCAATGCTTCTTTAACAGTTACACATTTTTAATGATAACAGTTGAAATGAGGCATATATCAGGGTGGTGGATGGTCTTTAACTGTTACGTATTTTTAATCCAGATGAAGAGGGAAATCATTAATGATCAAGAGACAGAGTCCAGCTTGTTTGATCTTGGACCCCGAAATTGGTAGGGTTCTTCCTCATCTAATGACGAGTCTGTGCATGAACTTTCAGTGATTTGAAGCTAAAAGGGAAAATCATTTAATTAAGGACTAGAATAGAAACTGCTTTTCTACATCGGTGTCATGTTTGCTTGACCTCAAAATCAATAATTGGTCATCCTCATCCCATGGCATGTATGATGACTCTAGTTGAAAAGGAATATAAGCACAAGATTTGAAAAGTTCTTGGTTTTAAGCAATTTCCCTTTTCACCTAAAAAGGGAAATTGCTAAACCCCCAAAATCGATCCATTTACACACAGACAGATATTCTGTATTCTGATCCATTATATCCCCCACTAAAAAGTTGTTAGGGGGAAGGGGGTATAGGGTAACGAAACAACTAAAATATGCCCAAAGTTCAGTTATCAAAGTACAGACAGTTACCTACAATGTTACAGAAGTAAGACTTGAGTATTCTCAAGCTTCAGTACACTAAAATCTCTGCTGTCTATTTCTACATAAACAGGAAGTAAGACTTGAGTATTCTCAGGCTTCAGTACACTAAAATCTCTGCTGTCTATTTCTACATAAACAGGAAGTAAGACTTGAGTATTCTCAGGCTTCAGTACACTTAAATCTCTGCTGTCCATTTCTACATAAACAGGATGTGTTTGCCACAGACAGAGGGATGGACAGATAGATCCCTGAAATGTTCTGTGTCATTAAAGTGGGTCAATCTACCTGATGCTCTGTTAAATGGAATGTCTAAAGCTGACTCAAACTCCCCAGCAATATCTTGAAACCTAAATAAAACATTAAAACAGGTGACTTTCTAGATATTAGCCTCAGGACAAATAACAAAACTATAACATGTTTGTTCATATAACAACATTCTACTTCAAGCACTGTCTTTAATTTATCCCTAAATCTGATCAACAGTTGATAAAATATACTGTATATTACCATTCTAAAGATAAAGCATATTGAATGTAGAATTTTCATTTAATGTATTTACTTTTCTATCAATTCATGCAAGCCAGTATAATCAATAGCAATGTTTCACCATCTTATTCCTGCACACATTACACAATCAGTGTCAACCAATGCTTTATACCTTATCTGGTAGTAAACTGGTAAACTCCATTTGGTCATGTAGGTATGGTAACTGCTGTGGTCCCGCAAACGTTTGACACTTGCCTGTGTCCCACACTGCACTTCAAAATCATCCAAGAACTGCATGCTTATTTTGAACCTCTAGATGTAGTAAACAAAATTAATGAAGGAATTAACACAAACATATTCATCAGATAATTTTTATTTACTGGGGTAATATTTTGCAATATCATACCACACAACTTGATAACATACTCACTCAATGACCACATTTAGTTAGAAACTATTTTTTTTTATGCCTCCACCATCACTAGAGTAAATGATAAGGTGACTTATCATCTAACACTGAGCACCTGAGGTGATATAAATTGTGAAATTGCAGTAGAATGGGAATATTTATCTTCTTGTTTGTTAAGTGATGCTGATAATGTTGATTTAATGATCAGGACACAACATATTAAGTCTTATTGGCTTCGCTAATGTATCACCGGTAAAACTCAGTTTGCAACCGTTGAATCAGCATTAAAGGCTGCAAATAACAAATGAGAAAATTTAGAGTTCTTGATTTTTTAACACCTATTGTGAAAATATTGCAAAACATGACTGTATTTAATTTTTTGTGCATCATTCTGTTTTATTAGAACAATGGAAGCCAAAAAATCAATCATTCAAAGCTTAATTAGCTGTCAAATACAATGGAGCTTATTTCATTAAAACCTGGAATTAAGAAATGAATCTTAAAAAACATTGAGTTTAAACAATTAAACATGATTTTGTTTCCAAATTCATACAACATATCAGCTCACGATGAAGTCAAAATCAGTTTTTCTTTGATGCAGAAATCAAATGAATTTTTCAGCCAATAAAATTGCTGTAATTTCATCAAGACAATAAATATTAAATGATATTGATTTCTTCTTCTGAATTTCTCTTTCAATTAGTGAAGAACTTTATTTGGTACATTACTGAATATATTCCATTTAAACATCAAAACAATGTTTTATTGAAACTTCCAAATACATGTATTGTAGATTTCTTATTTTACACAAGTAATTAATAAGGGGAAATGACTCATATACGTCAAATTGTGTGAACTTGGATTTGCGTGTTGTCTGTTGATCAAGAGTTCTTACATGTATTTTAGCAACAGAAAATTAAAAGCAAGTTATTTTATTCTGCAAGTGATGTCTCTTGTGAAATTACGCAATAATAAATTCACAGACACAAATTGATGCCAAACAATGATATACAGTTGGTATCAATGGCATTGGCTGTATACAATTATTTCTATGACATCACATGACTGTCTATAGAGCCAATCCATAGAATTTCAGTTAAACATTCTAAATAATACAGTGCTGGCATGCTCCATCAGCAATATCAGAAAATTCATTCTTAGGCAAAAAATATATGATAAATAGTTTCTCAGTCCAAATAAGTCAAAGTTTGATGAGGCAGGCAGGGTTTTTTTTTTTTTGGCTGTAGCATGAATTATCTTTCCCTATTGTTGACTGTAGTAAGAGTTACCTTTTCTTTCTCATGTATATATCAAATAGGCCATTGAATTTTTATTTTAGTTTCATATTACTTACTATTAAGTGTATCATTCCTTTTATTCTTAAACACTTGAATGAGTATAAATTCAATAACTATTTGATTAAAATGTACTGAGAGTTTTACATGAACATCTATAACTGCACAAGAATTACCTCATTTACATAAATAAATAAAACTTGAAGAAAAATTACATGTGGTACATTTTCAACGAATGTGGCGGTGCCTGAGAAACTATTATATTTTTTTTTGCCTTATAATTAATAACTTTATCATATCAATGAATGATATGGGAACATCCTTGTGTGCTATGATTCCCAATAATTTTTTTTTTTAATTTACCGAAATGCCACAGATTTCCTTTTAATTTAAATCATATCCTTCTATTTTTAACCTTTGATTTGAGGGAACATCATTCCTAAATGAGAAGCTTACTTTATGAAAAACATCCGGATTCCCTGGAGCAAAAATGGAGTGTGTTCGAGCTTCTATGTTTGTCACAATCTCTGGCCATACAGCATTGACGAGAAAATCATAACCTCTGACGACTTCAGATGACCTATATATAACAAAAACAAACATCAGACGACCTATATATAACCAAAACAAACATCAGATGACCTATATATAACAAAAACAAACATCAGATGACCTATATATAACCAAAACAAACATCAGATGACCTATATATAACAAAAACAAACATCAGACGACCTATATATAACAAAAACAAACATCAGACGACCTATATATAACCAAAACAAACATCAGATGACCTATATATAACAAAAACAAACATCAGACGACCTATATATAACCAAAACAAACATCAGACGACCTATATATAACCAAAACAAACATCAGATGACCTATATATAACAAAAACAAACATCAGACGACCTATATATAACAAAAACAAACATCAGATGACCTATATATAACAAAAACAAACATCAGACGACCTATATATAACCAAAACAAACATCAGATGACCTATATATAACAAAAACAAACATCAGATGACCTATATATAACAAAAACAAACATCAGACGACCTATATATAACCAAAACAAACATCAGATGACCTATATATAACAAAAACAAACATCAGACGACCTATATATAACCAAAACAAACATCAGATGACCTATATATAACAAAAACAAACATCAGACGACCTATATATAACAAAAACAAACATCAGACGACCTATATATAACAAAAACAAACATCAGACGACCTATATATAACAAAAACAAACATCAGATGACCTATATATAACCAAAACAAACATCAGATGACCTATATATAACAAAAACAAACATCAGATGACCTATATATAACAAAAACAAACATCAGATGACCTATATATAACAAAAACAAACATCAGATGACCTATATATAACAAATATATATAACCAAAACAAACATCAGATGACCTATATATAACCAAAACAAACATCAGACGACCTATATATAACAAAAACAAACATCAGATGACCTATATATAACAAAAACAAACATCAGACGACCTATATATAACAAAAACAAACATCAGATGACCTATATATAACAAAAACAAACATCAGATGACCTATATATAACAAAAACAAACATCAGACGACCTATACATGTATATAACAAAAACAAACATCAGACGACCTATATATCACGAAAACAAACATCAGACGACCTATACATGTATATAACAAAAACAAACATCAGACGACCTATATATCACAAAAACAAACATCAGACGACCTATATATAACCAAAACAAACATCAGACAACCTATACATGTATATAACAAAAACAAACATCAGACGACCTATATATCACAAAAACAAACATCAGACGACCTATATATCACAAAAACAAACATCAGATGACCTATATATAACCAAAACAAACATCAGATGACCTATATATCACAAAAACAAACATCAGACGACCTATATATCACAAAAACAAACATCAGACGACCTATATATCACAAAAACAAACATCAGATGACCTATATATAACAAAAACAAACATCAGACGACCTATATATAACAAAAACAAACATCAGACGACCTATATATAACAAAAACAAACATCAGACGACCTATATATAACCAAAACAAACATCAGACGACCTATATATAACCAAAACAAACATCAGATGACCTATATATAACAAAAACAAACATCAGATGACCTGTATATCACAAAAACAAACATCAGACGACCTATATATAACCAAAACAAACATCAGACGACCTATATATAACCAAAACAAACATCAGATGACCTATATATAACAAAAACAAACATCAGATGACCTGTATATCACAAAAACAAACATCAGACGACCTATATATAACCAAAACAAACATCAGATGACCTATATATAACAAAAACAAACATCAGACGACCTATATATAACCAAAACAAACATCAGACGACCTATATATAACAAATATATATAACAAAAACAAACATCAGATGACCTATATATAACAAAAACAAACATCAGATGACCTATATATAACAAAAACAAACATCAGATGACCTATATATAACAAAAACAAACATCAGATGACCTATATATAACAAAAACAAACATCAGACGACCTATATATAACCAAAACAAACATCAGACGACCTATATATAACCAAAACAAACATCAGATGACCTATATATAACCAAAACAAACATCAGATGACCTATATATAACAAAAACAAACTTCAGATGACCTATATATAACAAAAACAAACATCAGACGACCTATATATAACAAAAACAAACATCAGATGACCTATATATAACAAAAACAAGATTTAGAGTAATCTATGATTATGATTACCATAGACGACTAGTGGGTATTGTTTTTTACAAAAAAACCCAGACATCTCTCCTTCACAGTTTGATTGTCTAATAACCGGGGCAACAAAACTGAGTGCAAGTGTCTTAATGTCTGCTTTCCAAGGAATGGGTCAAGGTAAAAAAAATTTGGTACAGTACATCTTGTCTTAAATCTGCCTTCCATGTTGTAAGTTTGAAAACCTAATGTCAAAGGGTTCTCAGGTTATGGTCTGGACTATACTTTGATGTAAAAGAGTGACCTTGACAATGTACAGACCCTGAAACGTGCTACTACACCTTAAAAACGAACCGAACCGTTCCGTGCAAGAAACGAACCGTACCGTTCAAGAAACGTACCGTACCGTGCAAAAAACGAACCGTACCGTTCAAGAAGCGTATCGTACCGCGCAAGAAACGAACCGTACCGTTCAAGAAACGAACCGTACCGTTCAGAAAGCGTGCAGGATAATATTATGCAAACCCCGCCCCCAAAAGCTCGAAAGCGTACCGTACCGTGCAGAAAGCGTGCAATTTATGTCACGTGACCCACTTTTTCAGCCACAGTATATTATTTTCACAATGGTGCCCGATGGGAAAGGAGGTCGTAGACTATCGCTGGCTATTCGAAGCATTATCCTCAAACATCACGAAGCTGGCTTATCAACTGTGAAAATCACCGAGATGCTTAAAACATCTTTGATATTCTTTTTTTTTTTTTTAAATTACTTTCCGTAAATGTCACATTGTTTCAGTGCATATATGTGTATGTATGTTATCAACAAGTACCCAAGTTTTGACTGAATTATGCATAAAAATTCGTTTTATACTGTGAACTGTTAACAGAAATAGACGTCAGATCACTGCACGGATTTTGCATGCATGCTTCTGCAGCCAGTCCTGTGTACTGTGGATGTATATTTCACTTGCAGACTTTTAAAGAGTGAACCAAGGGGCATTTCGTTGTTTTAACGGAATTTCTGTTTCAATCAATTCTTTTAAAATCAAGGGTGAAGTTAACTACAATACTGTAATAGTACTTACAAGTAGCCTATTTAATTTCTTCATATAATCAGGGACGTCGACGTCCCTGATAATGCTACTACACGTATGGCACAGGGCTTGCCGTAAGAAGATGAAATTGATATTTGTAGCGTTAATGTATTCAATATGTACTTTCCTACGTACAGTGTCTGAATCATATGAGAAATTTCTAGACCGATTAGAAAAATTGTCACGTTCTACACTGTAATATTTTCATTACTTTATTAGCAATAATTGTGACATATCTTTTTCTCTTCAACATTGATAACGACCCATATAGATAGATGTAGATTGGCGGATTTATTATATACACTAATAAACAATTTTTAATTACATCGACAGAGAAATAAATAGATACATACATGTGTAAAAGAATGTAAACAAGTTAAATTGATGCAAAGCATCAAATCGGACGCAAAAAATTATTCATTTCAGCATTTTCAAGTATTTCAACAATATATAGAAAAGGTATATGAAACATTTTTATTGCAAACTATACACTTGCCTTACTTTTCTGTTAATTTTTTTTAATTCAATTTTCAGTGATCAAAAATAAAGTCAGGGAAATGAAAATCGGACTTCGCGTGATAAAGGATAGGAATATATATGTATTATCATCATTTTATTTGATTCAAAGACAAATGCAACAGATATCTAACATTATTAATTATGAATGACTGAATGCTGACAAAAAAGGACGTACAAACTTCACATGCAGATATCCTGGATCTTTCATAATGCCGATGACAAATCACAATAAATGTGAAGTGCAGAAAATAATCATTGTGTCATTTGCGACTTTAGTGTATTCAAAACAAAATTCACTTCTTCTTAAAAACTTTTCCAATTTAGGCACTGTAATTTATATCCGGAAACTTAATACGCTTTGTTTTTACACTTACGCACGCCCATGTCGGGGAGCAGTTCATGTAACAACTTTTTATAAAATCGTAAATTAATAAATGTCTGATGAGAAATGAAAAACAAATTGAAACGTAATAACAACCATTAAGACTTAGACTTAAGCAAATTCTAAAAACTTTTATTCATAACTTTTATGTACGTTATCAATATGGAATTATTCCATCGAAGGAATCAAAAATAACGTCTCATTTCCCCATGTGCACATTCTAACACAACCACAAATCCTGCAGCCGATAATCAAAGAGCCGAATAAGACCGATCGAGTGAAAACAAACTATCGAAATGTACAATTTATACGAAGTCAAAGCGTTCATGCCACGCCCACCTCATTAATAAAACGTGCAAACCGTTCACAAAGCGTGCAGCTATTTTTAGCAAACCGTACCGTGCAAGAAGCGAACCGTACCGTTCAAGAAGCGTACCGTACCGTGCAAGAAACGAACCGTACCGTTCAAGAAACGAACCGTACCGTTCAGAAAACGAACCGTACCGTTCATAAAGCGTACCGAACCGTACCGTGCAACTGGTGTAGTAGCACGTTTCAGGGTCTGTAAGTAGGTCAAGGTCAAAAATGTTGGTGATGTGCACCCTCTCCTCAATATTGCCTTTCCATATTACAAGTTTGCAGTCTTGATGTCAAACAAATCTTAGTTATGAAATCATCAAGTTTTTTTTTAACAGGACATTGAATGAAGAAATGGGTAAGGTCAAAAATTTTGGTACAGTACATCTTGTCTTAATGTCTGCTTTCCATGTTGTAGGTTTGAAATCCTAATGTCAAAGGGTTCTCAGGTTATAGTCTTGACTATACTTTGATGTAAAAGAGTGACCTTGAATGAAGAAATGGGTCAAGGTCAAACATTTTGGTACAGTACATCTTGTCTTAATATCTGCTTTCTAAGTTGTAAGTTTGAAATCCTAATGTCAAATAGTTCTCAGGTTATAGTCTTGATGTAAAAGAGTGACCTTGACACTGTAAGTGGATGAAGGTAAAAAATGTTTGTGGTGTGCACCCCTTTTTCATATAACCTCTCCATATTCCAAGTTAAAGTTTTAATGTCAAACGGTTGTCGAGTCAGCTTTCGGCCTGGACTATATTTTGACATAAAAATTGACCTTGACTTTATAAATGGGTCAAGGTCAAAAATTTTGGTGGAATTCCCCCCTTTCCTCATTCCCCCTTCTCATATTCTAAGTTTGAAGTATTAATGTCAAAGCGTTCTAAAGTTATGGTCAATTCATGTTTTTCTTAATTTGACCTTGAATGAAGAAAGGGGTCAAGGTCAAAAATTTTGGTGCACTCTTCCATATCATCTCTCCATATTCCAAGTTTGAAGTTTTAATGTCAAACGGTTGTCAAGTCAGCTTTTGGTCTGGACTATATTTTGATATAAAAAATTGACCTTGACTTTATAAATGGGTCATGGTAAAAAAATTTGGTGGAATTCCCCCTCTCATATTCTAAGTTTGAAGTCTTAATGTCAAAGGGTTCTAAAGTTATGGTCTATTCATGTTTTTCTTAATTTGACCTTGAATGAAGAAAGGGGTCAAGGTCAAAAATTTTGGTGCAGTGCACCTTGTATCTATGTCCTCTTGCCACATTCCAAGTTTGAAATCGTAATGTCAAAGGGTTCTCAGCTATTGGCCTGGACTATATGTTGACGTAAAATATTGACCTTGACTTTATAAGTGGGTCAAGGTCAAAATTTTTGGGGCGGGCACCCCTCCTCCATACCATCTCCTTATGTTTCAAGTTTGAAGTCTTAAAGTCAAAGGGTTCTCTAGTCAGGGCCTGGACAAAATTTGGTTGAAGAAGAAGAAGAAAAATGACAAAAACAATATGTCTCCCATTTGAAGGGGAGACATAATAATAATTGAAGAAAAACCACATGTTGCATGTTTGTTATTTTTGACACAGCATGCACATTGTTATCAAATTTTCACCTGAACCAACCGCACTATCATATTACATAAACACCTGCTTCTCTTGCTTGCAGTTTTACTATGAAGTTTGATACAATTTCTAACAATGTTGTAATAAAGAAGTAACATCAGTTAAGAGCATGCATGGCTATACTTTTCATAAGGAAAGAATGAACCAAATGTCAAAGCAAGCGACATGATTTCTGATTGTTTATGATTTTATTAGATAAAGATTTGTTTTCCTAATAAGTTTATCTTACCCTGAGCTCCCTGACAACATAAGCAGTTTATGCTTACCCTGAGCTCCCTGACAACATCAACAGTTTAAGCTTACCCCGAGCTCCCTGACAACATCAACAGTATAAGCTTACCCTGAGCTCCCCCACAACATCAACAGTTTATGCTTACCCTGAGCTCCCTGACAACATAAGCAGTTTATGCTTACCCTGAGCTTCCTCACAACATAAACAGTTTATGCTTACCCTGAGCTTCCTGACAACATAAGAAGTTTAAGCTTACCCTGAGCTCCCTGACAACATAAGCAGTTTATGCTTACCCTGAGCTCCCTGACAACATAAGCAGTTTATGCTTACCCTGAGCTCCCTGACAACATAAGCAGTTTATGCTTACCCTGAGCTCCCTGACAACATAAACAGTTTATGCTTACCCTGAGTTTCCCGACAACATAAGCAGTTTAAGCTTACCCTGAGCTCCCTGACAAAGTGACTTCCTTCAGCAGATGACAATGCTTTGGTATGAATTCCAAAACCTTGGCATACATTCCTTCCAAGCCGTGATGTTTCAGGCACTGCTCACTAATAATCTATTTACAAATCAAACCTTTTCATGGAAGTCATCATTACATACATTCATTTAAAGCAATACTAGCTGTCATTTTGATGTCGAAAACTTTTGTTTCAAAATAGTGAATCACTATTTCAATGTCAGAAAAAAACAAGGTTTATAAACATTTGTGTTAGAAAACCTATCCAGAGGCTCCGATGAAGCAAAATTACATTGTTTTCCCATACAAAAATTGATTTCTATATAATGCTACATCATGTACATGTATATTATATTCAATAGAACGGAAATCTTTATTTTGATAAAATCTTCAACTTAGTTTTAATTTTATCAATGACTATGGTTAAAGCTACATATAAAACTATCATAATAGCACATTTTTACAACAAAATAAATTTTCAGATTTAGAGCTAATAGAAACCGGTGGAGGTAAGAACACCAACATTTTTTGTATGTCAATAGCATTCAATACTTGGCAATTATTAATAGATTAAGGATAAATCAATTTACGTGTATGGACAAAGAAAAAAAGAACTGAAATGTTTTGTTCTAAAAGCTTTTTTCACTGAAGCAAGCAACTAATGTTGTTAGTTGAGTCACATTACATGTAAACATAAGCAGAGTTAACCTTGCGCCTTGCTTGGAAAATGAAAAATTCAGATGTTTCAAATAATCTTTGAATCAGTTTTTAAAATTTAGGTTTGTTGCTATGTTTTACTTTCATATCATTAATCAATTATCTAAATCATTTTTTTCTTTCACCAAAATCGTGCCCATGCCCGTTTAACACACACAACTGACTGGGGTTGTTGCAAAATGAGCAATTCAAGTTGACAATACCTCTTCCATGTACGGTCCAACCACATTCTGTCTGAATAAATTTTCAGCATCCTTAATTTTGTCGATAAGTGCGTACGTCCTAAGGCACTGGTGCAGAACCTGAAGATTCCCCTTTTGGAGCCCCTCCAGGAGTTGGCCCTCCAAACTGTATTGTAGTGTTGTAGTGATGTTAGCTATTCTCTGATCACAAAAAAAAACCCACAATGAATTTACATGTATCAACAGTTATCTTTTGTTAAATCTAATGAAACTGAAAACAAAATTCACCTTTCATTTTTCATTTTGAAATGCATGTGTACATTCTGAATATAGATATACCAATAATTGATTCATGATCTTCGCTGCATAAAAAGAAAAAAAAATCACTTTCTCTATTTTCAGGTCACCTGGTTTACTTGGATGACCAATACTTTTATTGTAATTCATTTCTGTCCTCTTTTGAATTCTTCTCAATCAAAGTACTGAATAGTGCAAAGTAGGTGATTTCTGATAGTTACATGAAATATAGCTTAACTTTAGCAATGTTAACACGGTGAAACACTAGTAATTTTGTGATCAGCAGTTCTAAATATGCAACCCATCACAAATGCGATAAAAAGAAAAAAATAATAGCAAGAAATATTATGTATGTTCATCACTATCAGCATAGAGCACAAGTAAACAAACTCATCTTGAAAATGATCCATGCCAAAAAGCATTCATTTCAGGAACTCATATTGACCATGAAGTGACAGGTGTTCCGTTTTTTGAAAGTTTAACAAAAGAAGTGTTATACTAATAAACTGAGTAAATCACTGAAATTTTCCTTGAAATCAAATGAATTTAAAACATTTTTCAAAAAAAGAAAACAGCCACTTACGCAACCTGTCAGTTTTAGTAAACACTAGATGGTGCTGAAGTGGAAGCGCCCGTGAATCGGTTGAAAAATGACTGATGCCAATATGTGTATCATTGTTTATGTTCAGCTCTTAAAAAGTACATGACTAACTTTAATCAAAATTCAAGTGTAACATCTTTTAGGGTAGGGTAACAAAAATTAAGAATATTGCGAGTCCTACAATCTACATGTAAATGACCGAGGTTAAGGGTTAAAATCTTTAAAACTCTTTTTAACTCCCTGACATCTTGTTTATGAATTGTTTACCATAATGCTGAACTAATGTCATTTGGCCAAACTCAATGTCTAATGCATTAGCATGAACAAATGTTAAAAATATTGACTTAAATCTGTATTGGAAATGCATTAAAAACTCATAATTGGCACAAAACCATCTAATGACTCCATTTAATTTGGATGAATTAAATGAGCTGAAATTTTACCGGTTTTATCTCCTCAACCAAAGGCAATCCTTTACTTTTAGTGACATAGAACTGAAGTTTGTTGAATTCATTTGCCACTCTCTCAATCAACTGTCCATTTAACTGTCTACAATGTAAAGAAATTAATGAATATTTGCCTATACACATGTACAGTAAAACTCTGATATAGCGAATTTCTGGGGACCCTCTATAAAAATTCGCTATAAGCGTAATTCGCTATACGTTTATAGCGAATTCATACTTCAAATATATCGAATTCGTTATAAACTGATTTGTTCTACATGTATATCAGTTCTCTAAGAAAGCAGCAATCGATATAATTGCGTTTGCATTGTCTTTAAAAGAAATGAAGCCTATATATTTTCGAGAAGAAATATTTTTATACAAGAAATATACACGTTGATTTATATATGATAATTTATCTTGATGGATTATTAAGTCATGCAATAACATGTCGAGAGAGGGAAATGTCAACAAAATTTTGCGCAATACATACATGTACAGTCTATTGCAATTGACATTTACTTGTTGCTTTACACAAATAAAGGAGTGTATGATAAAATAATGCAATCAAACTTCAAATTTAATTAACGACAATAGTAAACAATACCGACAATATATTTGCTAAACGTATGTGTAAGTATTGTTTTGTGTTAACAACCTTTTTTGAAAAAAATACAAACATAAATTTTGTAATAAGTGTGGATCCTTTATGTCAATGGAAAGCGATTGTTAAAATCACAAAGAGTTTAAAAAGAAAAAAATAAATTCGTTATAAAAGGTGACTTTTACGTTCATTTTTATTTCAAGGGGAATAGGAATTTACTTCGTTATATCTGTAAATTCGCTATATCCATGTACGTTATAGACGCAGATTTTTATATAGAATATATAAAGAATTTGCCAGGGAAATTGTTTTCACTTCGCTATAGCCGTAATTTCGCTATATCCGTGTTTGCTATATTCGAGTTTTACTGTATACTTAAGGAGGTGCTCTACATTGTCATAATGGCTGACTTCTTTTTAAAACATGGATGAAAATATAAATATCAGCAATATTTGCCTATTCATATAAAAAACGATCGCCTAGCTGAGTAGTTCAGTGGGTAAGCACGTCGACTACTGAACTGTAGATCGCATATTCGAGTCCAGCAGGGGTTTTAAATCTTTTTCAGATTGCTTTCTACTTAAACTGCATTTTTCGACTAAATAAAGTAAATTTCAAAGTTTTCAATTTCAAAATATTGTTGTACAAATCCTTCACGTTTCATCCATATCAAATTTCTCTGGGGTAGCATACCTCCTTAACATGTAACACAATATCATAACAGGTTGAGTTTACAGATAATCACTGGACAACAAACTAAATCTCAAATAACCACTGGACAAAAAATAACTAAATCTCAACTAACCACTGTACAACAAAAAACTAAATCTCAAATAACTACTGGACAAAGAATAACTAAATCTCAAACAAGAGGTACTGTGAACAATGCTCACTAAGAATACCCCCCGCTTACCCCAATCTCCCAAAGGGCGTTGGTAATAGGTATAAACTACCTCTTTTCTCAGTGTAAAAAACAAATGGCATGACAAACCGAACCATATTGCTACTTCGATGTCCAGTGCGCGTGACCTTTGACCTTTTGACCCCAAAATCGATAGGGAACATCTTCATCCCATGGGTAGTCCATATGTATGATATGGTGACGGTAGGTGGAAAGGATAACGCTTTAGAGCCCGGAAACCATATTGCTACTTCGATGTCCAGTGAGCTTGACCTTTGACCTTTTGACCCCAAAATCAATAGGGAACATCTTCATCCCATGGGTAGTCCATATGTATGATATGGTGACTGAAGGTGGAAAGGATAATGCTTTAGAGCCCGGAAACCATATTGCTGCTTCGATGTCCAGTGCGCTTGACCTTTGACCCCAAAATCGATAGGGAACATCTTCATCCCATGGGTAGTCCATATATATGATATGGTGACGGTAGGTGGAAAGGATAATGCTTTAGAGCCCGGAAACCATATTGCTACTTCGATGTCCAGTGTGCTTGACCTTTGACCTTTTGACCCCAAAATCAATAGGGAACATCTTCATCCCATGGGTAGTCCATATGTATGATATGGTGACTGAAGGTGGAAAGGATAACGCTTTAGAGCCCGGAAACCATATTGCTACTTCGATGTCCAGTGTGCTTGACCTTTGACCCCAAAATCGATAGGGAACATCTTCATCCCATGGGTAGTCCATATATATGATATGGTGACGGTAGGTGGAAAGATAATGCTTTAGAGCCCGGAAACCATATTGCTGCTTCGATGTCCAGTGCGCTTGACCTTTGACCTTTTGACCCCAAAATCGATAGGGAACATCTTCATCCCATGGGTAGTCCATATGTATGATATGGTGACGGTAGGTGGAAAGGATAACGCTTTAGAGCCCGGAAACCATTGCGTCTACAGACGGACGGACGGACAGACAGACGGACAACCCGATTCCAGTATACCCCCCCCCCCCCACAACTTGTTGCGGGGGGTATAATAACCACTGTACAACAAATAACTAAATCTGAAATAATCATTTTACAACAAATAACTAAATCTCAAATAACCACTGTACAACAAATAACTAAATCTCAAATAACCAATGTACAACAAATAACTAAATCTTAGATAATCACTGTACAACAAATAACTAAATCTCAAATAACCCTGTACAACAAATAACTAAATCTCATATAATAACTGGACAAAGAATAACTTAATCTCAAATAACCACTGTACAACAAATAACTAAATCTCAAATAGTCACTGTACAACAAATAACTAAATCTCAAATAGTCACTGTACAACAAATAATTAAATCTCAATTAACCACTGGACAACAAATAACTAAATCTCAGATATTTACTGTACAACAAATATTACTAAATCTCGGATATTTAATGTACAACAAATAACTAAATCTCAGATAACCACTGTACAACAAATAACTAAATCTCTGATATTCACTGTACAACAAATAACTAAAGCTCAGATATTCACTGTACAACAAATAACTAAATCTCAAATAACCACTGTACAACAAATAACTAAATCTCAAATAGTCACTGTACAACAAATAACTAAAACTCAGATAACCCCTGTACAACAAATAACTAAATCTCAGATAATCACTGTACAACAAATAACTAAATCTCACACAACCACTGTACAACAAATAACTAAATCTCAAACAACCACTGTACAACAAATAACTAAATCTCAAATAATCACTGTACAACAAATAACTAAATCTCAAATAACCACTGTACAACAAATAACTAAATCTCAAATAACCACTGGACAACAAATAACTAAATCTCAAATAGTCACTGTACAACAAATAACTAAAACTCAGATAACCCCTGTACAACAAATAACTAAATCTCAAATAGTGTTAAAATTGCAAATAAATCTATATTTTTCAAAACTTGGTATGATAAAGGAGTCAAGGTTGTACAAGATTTTTTAGATGAAGATGGCAATTTTTTATCCTGTGTTGTATTTCAACGTTTACATAATCTTGATGATTTCTGTATCATGAAATATAATAGCGTTAAATCAGCAATTTCAAAATATTTGAAACTATTGTCCATCAGATTTCCTAGTCCATGTTTGCCAATATATTTGAACCTATTTTAACAGTAGAAAAATGTTCCAAAATCATTTATAAATTTTTGAATGTGAAAGATGTTAATCCAGCTTCTATAAACAAATGGAAGCAAGAATAAATTGTATATGGAGTAAATACTGTTTCACTTAAAGATATTTTTGAAGTTTGTATTAAAACATCTGATTCAACTGTACAGTGGTTGCAATTTAGAATTTTACATAGATTACTCCCTGTTGGGTATTACCTAAAGAAAATTAGTATTAATTCCACAGATTGTTGTAGATTTTGTAAGGAAAATGTGGAAACAATTGTGCATATCTTTACTTTTTGTGAAAAAACTCAACCATTATGGAGTGAGTTGAGCCTTCACATTTACAGAAAGACACATGAAAGAGTTGGTTTCAATGTTTCAAACATAAATTTTGGTGAAATTCCTTTATCTTCTCATAACAAAGTCATTAATTGTATTATTCTCTATGTTAAGCAATATATTTTCACTTGTTTATTGCAAAATAAAATGCCAAATCTATGTGGATTAATATGTCATTTAAAGATAAAATATAAGGTGGATAATATGCTGCAAGTCAAAATTTTAGAATGAAAAGCTTTGAAAAACAGTGGTCATTGTTTCAAAGTATTTTTGATGTGTAGCTGTTGTTACAGCTGTACATGTATTTCATTCATTACTCCTGTTGTTATTACTTTTTTCCCTTTCTATATTGTGTACAGACTTTGTTATAAACGATGCAAGTAACCACTTAACTAGATCTGTTCTTTTTATGTGTACAGTATGTATGCACTCTTTGAAAGTGTTTGGGTGTAGAGAGTCAGAGTGAGAGTGGCATGTGTGTGTGTGTGTATGTGTTTCAAAACAAATGCTATTGATATTGATTTCAATGTTTGTTTGTTTGTATGAAAGAAAAATAAAGAAATTATATCAACGACAACAAAATTTAAAAAAAAAATCTCAAACAGTCACTTTACAACAAATAACTAAATCTCAGATAATCACTTTACAACAAATAAATAAATTAAGATATTCACTGCACAACAAATAACTAAATCTCAGATATTCACTGCACAACAAATAACTAACTCTCAAATAGTCACTTTACAACAAATAACTAAATCTATTAGACATTCACTGTACAACAAATAACTAAATCTCAGATATTCACTGCACAACAAATAACTAAATCTAAGATATTCACTTTACAACAAATAAATAAATGTAAGATATTCACTGCACAACAAATAAGGGCTGTTCCAGAAATGATCAAATGGGGGGGTCGGGCGGCAAATGATATTTTTTTGTGTGGGTGGTCGTATTTTTTCATATTTTAATTGGTCCGTGGTGGGATTGTTAATAAAATATTTATTATGGGTAGTGGGTAGTTTCTATTGTTTTATTTTGTGCCACGTGGGTGTTGAGTTTTCAGAATATTTTTATTGTCGCTCTTGTTACAAAACGTCGGAGGGAAAATTGAAAACGTGCTTTCGAAATCGAAAGTAACATAGAACTATTCGAGTTGTCGCTCTTTGCAGCGCATAACTTTCCATTACGGCACTCTTCAAATTAGAGGCGCGTTTAATAGGGTCCCTTTGGACGTGATGGCGGCGAACTCTGTTCTGTAGATTATTACAGTTTACAGTGCATCGATTTTGGGAATATTTTGAAACGAATAGGTATTCCGTTTTCTAATAAAAATAGGCAAACCTTAGTTGATTTATACGAGGGTACCGATGCGTTATATTTATCAGTCGGTGTGATGGTGATATAGAGGCCTCCGGGCGCGGGCTCCATTAGAAGACGAACGATTCGTGGAAAAACATATCCATACCCATTTCATGATAATAGCATCGTTTGGACTCCCAATCTTTCCAACATTCCCGCCATAGATGCCTTTGATTGTTGATGTGACATCGTTTCTTCAGAACTACTGTGATACAATGTCGCACAGGCATTACCGCGTCATTGACTAGAATGTTTGTCCCGAAAACCTCGTGAGATTTGTACCGTTTTCATTTTTAAAAATATTTTTGTGATGGGTCTGGTTATTATTTTTTTTTTTATTAGATGGGTCATTGTAAAATGAGTTTATTAATTTGATGGGTCATGGGGTAATTTTTTATTTTTTTTTATGGGTGCTTGGTATATACAAAAGGTGCCTCCCGACCCCCCCATGTATTTATTTCTGGAATAGCCCTAACTAAATTTTAGATTGATCTGATTGTCAATTCAAAATACACTTCATCAAATGTATTCTGAAATATTTTCTGATTTTACTAGAAAAGAATTGAAAGATATTTAAGAATGCAATAAAATAGCGTAGATCAATTTAAAAATGTGGAGTGTTATCATGAATTGCATCACATTTATATATACCATTTCCCTGATCATAAAACTAATAAGTGGCACAAATCCGGATGATTTACCCCGACATAGAGTTGTTATCCCCAGAATGAATGCCCAGTAATTTTTCAATCTTCTCCACAGAATGGATTATGTTCATCAGTCTTTGAAGTGAGGCCTGTGATAGAATAGAATATCATGAATTGCTGTAAATTTCTCCAACTCTGTGTAATACTCCGTCAACATGGACATAAACTTCTATAAATTTGTAAAAACCTACAGTTTCACTTAAAAGTAATTTTGTGGCAGCTACTTTACGACTGAGTAAACACTGTATCGATTATTAATTGATTATAGAATACTTGATTTCCTGGTCTGACACACCCACAAAAATAATGAAAGTTTGATGAATTTCAAAACACAGAATCATCATATTTCACAACATCTATGTTTTGTTCTTGGTGTGTTTCTACATACTATGAATAATTACTATTTATGCATAAATTAAGAAGTTGTTAACTCTAGTTATGTTTTTTTTATCTATGCATTGATTAAGAAGTTAACTCTAATTATGTTTTTCATTCTGGCTTTCTTAAAGCAGCTCACCTTCTTCAGTCGGATTTGTTCTCTCTTTTTCAGCTTCTCCTCTACAGCATGTATTGCATCCTCCATGGCAGTTTTCACTGTCTAAATTTGTAAAAAAAAAAAAAAAAATGAAAAAAAAAATGTCAGAGACATTAAAAGCATGTATCAGTCCTTACACTGTGTATATACTCAGTCCACACGCTTGTAAGGAAATCCTGGGGAAATTTACATATAATTCCATATAAGTTGCAACAAACATGTTCAGGGACTCTGACAATCTAACATTTGATTTGCTACAACAACTTGCAGTATGTGTTGTTACAGATTATCAATTTAACATAGAGCTAGCTGGAAATTGATGTTTGGGTTCTACATATACACAATTATTGCAGCTAAGTGTCCATTCTGATTTGTGGTAACATGGTGGACCCTTCATCAACGGCTTGTAAGAATGTACACATATACCAGGTCTTCCTCTTGTAAGAATGTACACATATACCAGGTCTTCCTCTTGTAAGAATGTACACACATACCAGGTCTCTCTCTTGTAAAAATGTACACACATACCAGGTCTTCCTCTTGTAAGAATGTACACACATACCAGGTCTTCCTCTTGTAAGAATGTACACACATACCAGGTTTTCCTCTTGTAAGAATGTACACACATTCCAGGTCTCCCTCTTGTAAAAATGTACACACATACCAGGTCTCTCTCTTGTAAGAATGAACACACGTCAGGACTTCCTCTTGTAAGAATGAACACACATACCAGAACTTCCTCTTTCAGATGTTCGAGTGGTGTCGTTAAATTTCCAATGGCTTTATCCATTCCAACCTTTAAAAAAGATAAATTAATAGAGACAATGTGAAGACTAGAAATGACTCATGTTAACTTATATTCACATGATTAACACAACATGGTTTTTAATTCCAAAACCCATAATTATTTTTAAAAAAAGAATGGATAATTGTTTTTGGTGATATGTACTTTTTTGCACTCACGGTCACAGTGTATGAGTAGGACATTGTGCAACATTATCTGTATGCTCCTTTAGACTGCCTGATAGGACAATGATGAAATGTTTTACCATAATTTGTGATTCTCAAAATATAAAATGCTTCTCTTAACCACACCCCATAATGCGTAGTTTGTAAGAAAAACAAAAAATCAAACACTGAAAAACTTTCAGTGTGATTCACATACTAGGTATTCATTTTATAAGTTATACATGTTAATGAAGTAAGGAATTGAAAAACACCAGTCACGTCACATTAATAAAAGAAAATGTTGCTTCGATTTTCAGATCTGTTGTAACTGTTTGATATAGCACTATACAGATTAACTGTTCTAAATATAGTTGATGATTTCATGCATTTGAATTCCTCACACTATAGATAAATACTTCATTCCACTTTCAGGCATAGCATAAAGTATTCATGGTTAAAGATGAATACACAAACAGAAAACATGCAACACTGCATTATTAGCAAAACTGTTACATTATTTCACTGATAAAATGGCATACTGCTAATACAGTAACTCCACTTAATACTGAAATCAGCCACCCTGAAATATCGCTTATTTTGAAATGAATATACTTTTTCATCAATTTTCTCTCTCTTATCTTTGCATTAAAATGTTGGTTGCTTTAAATGACTTATAGTAAAATATCTCTTGATTTGAAATAAATTAACAGTCAGCTGAGCTGGTTAAGAGTTGTTTATGTAATCAGCTACATTGAAATCCTCCACATCAGTCACCACCGGAGTCAGTGATTCAATGCTCAGGTAGATACGTGTCCTAAACCAGTTCTATACCTAAGATATCTCCAATGCACCTTTTTATAATAACAATTAAATTCCAAAAGGGAGGGAGGGGTGTCTTGTAGCTCACTGATCAATTGCCTGTGGACAGCTACATGTACCTATACAAAAATGGGCATTTATAAAAACATTGTCTTTGGAATCAAAATATGAATTAGCGATTCCAAGAGATGAGAATATAAAATCTAAGTCCAGAAGAGCAAAGATTTTTTTTCATTAAAGGGGTATTAGCTGTGAAAGTGATGGCAACCTTTTTTATTTTTCAAAATCTCTCAACGACATGGGAATATACAGTAAATTTTTAATTAACATACGTTAGGAATTTATTATCGTGTAATTTCGCGAGAAGGACCAATTGCGAAATAAAATTATTTGCTTTTATTTTGATATTGCTAAAATACATGATCAACAGAGCACTCATGAATTTATATTCTAACTATTCTAATTTTATCATATTATATCAAACTTTTCGCTGAAATTTTCAAGCGATGTAGCTGGTAAAAAAGAAAACCAAGACGGTGATGCGATATACCTTGTGAATATTATGTTTACAGAAAGACAATTTCTTTATTATAGATATTTAAAACATCGAGTGCCTGTGTTATAATAATATACTGTACAAAAAATGTGCAGCTAATGAACAAATGAGGTAAACTCAATTAATTTTGAATTTCAGGTATATAAAATAAATTTACTTAATTTCTAATAATCTGAAGTAAACTACATTATATTAGGTATAATTGTACATCAATCATACCATGAATCCAACCTCAATAAAGATACAGACCAGATTTGTTGACAAGTTGACGAAGTCTGCGTAGTCCTTGTTGATGAGCTCAATCATCGCACTCCTCAGTATCTTCAAGTATGTGTTGAGGTCATCTCTGAGGTTTTCTAAAGGGACTCTTCTACGGCACTCAATCACAAACAGGTCTACATCGAAGTTTTCCTAAAATTCATAACATGGAATCTTGAATTTCCATAAGTCAAATAATTGAAATAATTACGATAACTTTTTTGTTGAAAATGGAGAATTTCATGCATGCGTGAGGACATGTATTTCTCCATTTTCAATCTTGTCTACCCAAGTTTACGTCATTCTGAGATGTTACATAAAATCCGTAAAAGCATGTAAACCATATTTTCTTAATCATACAAAATAATCACTTCTCGAACATAACTGTACCATGTCTCATATGTTTGTAAATTTGCCAAACATGGCCAACGCTAAATATGATGTCACAATTCACTGATTTACATCAGCCTATTGCATAATATTTCCCACGTTCAATGAATAGGCAGATCAAATGCCTAAAGTGTTAGGATGAGTTCTGATAGTGTATTTCATGATAGTTTGTACGATTGGAGATACAGAACTTACTGATTGACAATTACTTAAGCATTTAGGCATAAAAATTAATTAAAGCAATAAGAAGAAGACTGTGTAATTTTTAACCAATCTATCTGAAGGCATCCTAAATTATCGGAACTCTTCAGTGTTGAGAAGGTAAATAAGAAATGGTCACCATTTGCAACGGCTTCAAAAATAGCCAACTTTATTTTCTGTGGGATTTACACCATGTAGAGGTAAGAAATGCATATTTAGTGTTAAATCTAGGATCTAAATAGGGCACACGGCAAGACAATTTCAGGGCACTTTCATTGTATCATACTATGATAGTAATAGAATAACCATTTAGCCTCTTTAAAAGTTAATATCTGCTACCTTGATTTTAAACTTTTCAATCAACCTTGTGAAATAAAGAACAATTGTTTATATTAACAAATATTTTTAAAAAATTGTAGAGAAAAAAGGGCATGGTGCAATTAAAAAGGGCATATGGCGCCAGACAAAAAGGGCATGGCGCAGCGCCATGCTAGTTTGCTTTAGATTTAACACTACATATTTCGGCTATATACTGTTATCTGTAACGCGTTGCGTATAGGTTTTAGGGTAATAAAATCCCGAGTATATATTACGATACCAGAATATACATCGGGTCCGTATTCTCTATAAGAGATTAAACTGACAAGAAAAATTTTCTATGAATATCAAAGAAATTGCATAGAATATAGAGAGATTTATTAACAATATCGTATGCTTCATGCGGCTTATTCCATTATAATGTACATAAAGGGGAAGTTTCCCGGGGAAGAGGGTTTTCTTGGGAATACCATATCAGAGAAAACGGGGCTTGGTTTCTTTGGGGGGGATCAATCCCTTCTCTATATCTCATGCATTAATTGCATGCAACGCTTCACAGAAAAACCACCGATTTATGAAAATCAACGCGTGAGTTATAGAGAAGGGCTTTATTCCGTGTAATAAACTTATTTAGCTTGATCCCCCCAAAAGAAACCAAGCCCCGTTTTCTCTGATATGGTACCCCCCAAGAAAACCTTCTTCCCGGGGAAACTTCCCCCTTATGTACATTTTAGATTGATTCCGAACCGAGAAAATAAGAATCGTCAACCTATATAATTATATACTCCTGTTATTTCCAACGCTCTACGAGAAAATCGGGGATTTCACTGTGGAGCGTTTCCTGCAACATCTTAATGTTAGATGCTATAATAGCATGATGGTGATATTTTAATTTCGTAAATAATATTGATAATAATTAGGGCACGTTTTGTTAAAATGTTGATATAGACATGTAAATACGAAAGAGAAACAAATGAATTCAAAGAGAAATGGTATAACGGAATAAGCTGCATGAAGCATACAATACTGTTCATAAATCT
>NC_079168.1:9212860-9240949 GCF_947568905.1 Ostrea edulis
CAGTGTGATTGTGTGTACATTTATCACCATATCCACTAGTATAAAGGAAAACATACCCAATATTCTAATCAATAATTATACTTTTCATGTTTCTTCTCAGTCAGCTTTTCATCTAATAAATTCTGTATTTGTAAAATTATCATTATAATCATTATAAGTGAACCTCGCCATTACACAAACAATGCAACAGACCAAGAATCACTGTTGACCAATCAATAGATTGAGTGTGAGATTTCCGGTCAATAATCCATGAGTGTGAGAGTTCTGGTCAATAGACCACAAGTGTGAGAGTTCAGGTCAATTGACCACGTGTATGAGAGTTCTGGTCCATTGACCACATGTGTGAGAGTTCCGGTGAATTGACCACATGTATGAGAGTTCTGGTCCATTGACCACATGTGTGAGAGTTCCAGTCAATTGACCACATGTGTGAGAGTTCCGGTCAATAGACCACAAATATGAGAGTTCCGATTAATAAACCACGAGTGTGAGAGTTCCGGTCAATAATCCATGAGTGTGAGTCTTCCGGTCAATAGACCACAAATGTGAGAGTTCCAGTCGATAGACCACGAGTGTGAGAGTTTCGTTCAATTGACCACAAGTGTTAGAGTTCCTGTCAATAGACCATGTCTATGAGAGTTCCGGTCAATTGACCAAGTGTCTGAGAGTTCAGGTCAATAGACCACGTGTATGAGAGTTCTGGTCCATTGACCACATGTGAGAGTTCTGGTCAATAGACCGCGAGTGTGAGAGTTCCGGTTGATAGACCATGATTGTTAGAGTTCCGGTCAATAGACCATGAGTGTGAGAGTTCCGGTCAATAGACCATGTGTGTGAGAGTTCCGGTCAATAGACCATGAATGTGAGAGTTCCAGTCGATAGACCACGAGTGTGAGAGTTTCGGTCAATTGACCACAAGTGTTAGAGTTCCTGTCAATAGACCATGTGTATGAGAGTTCCGGTCAATTGACCAAGTGTGTGAGAGTTCAGGTCAATTGACCACATGTATGAGAGTTCTGGTCAATAGACCGCGAGTGTGAGAGTTCCGGTTGATAGACCATGATTGTTAGAGTTCCGGTCAATAGACCATGAGTGTGAGAGTTCCGGTCAATAGACCATGTGTGTGAGAGTTCCGGTCAATAGACCACGTGTATGAGAGTTAAATTAACCAATCAGTACAATTCACAGAATTTTCCTCAAATTTGAATCCATTCATATTGACCTTGAACAGCTCAAAAGTGCTGTTCATTGGATTCTTAAGTATTTCATTTATGACAAAAATTCATTATTGACAAAACTTCAGGATTTTATATAATGTCAGACAGTCTCTTGATAACACGATGTATTAATAGAGAAGTTGATTAAATAAATTTACAGGGTTTTATTTGTGACAATAAAACATACAGTCCCAGCAAAAAAACCAGATAAAGGACCTGCTGATGTATTAGAATAAAGGCAGTATTTGCCTCTGTTGAGAATCAAATCCAGTACTTCGGGCATAACAGACCATGCAGTATTCTACTGATCAAGCAAAATGGTACTTGACTACCAGACAGAGCACTATATGTATAGTACTTAGTAGGAAGTTCATGTCCCTTCGTGTAACCTTACTCATTTAAGTACAAAAACCTACATATGTATGTGTTTACAAATTGAAGTGAATGAAAAACTAACTTAAATTGTTTTGATGTACTTAAAGAGTAGACAGAGGAAGTATGATAAAGTTTACTTCAAGTGTCACCAGGAAATCTGCAGCATGGTGATTATGTTACTGATTTCCTTTTTATATAATCAGGCCCAGAAGACAGTCAGGGTGTGGCCCAAAATCTACAAGAGGAGAGAACACTGGTCATCGTTGTACTGAATCACACACTGCAGGAAATATTAGATCACAGGAAATCCAGACGGCTGTTGAACAAAATTCGAGGTGACAAATTTTGTTAGTTTTGAAACTTCTAAACCAATGCAATGAATTACCAAGAAGTTGCTTTAGTTGGTGTTATTTTTCACCCTTGAAAACGGAATGCTTTACTTGTTTAGAAATGATCTGTATGACATCACCTTTTCACTTCCAGTACTGAGAGTGAGAGACTGTACATTTCTAAATATACATGAGCAAATTTTAGAGAAGGTCTATTTGCAAAATAAGATTATTCACTCTTAGTGTTATATATTTCTGAAATAATGTAAAATCTCTTAATCAACAGTCCACTTGGAAATTCAGATTCTTGCGATTTGATGTCTATGAGTCATACATGTATTGTTACAGTGATATATAATGTATTGTCACAGTGATATATAATGTATTGTCACAGTGATATATAATATATTGTCACTGTGATATATAATGTATTGTCACAGTGATATATATAATGTATTGTCACAGTGATATATAATGTATTGTCACTGTGATATATAATGTATTGTCACAGTGATATATAATATATTGTCACAGTGATATATATAATGTATTGTCACAGTCATATATAATGTATTGTCACAGTGATATATAATATATTGTCACAGTCATATATAATGTATTGTCACAGTGATATATAATATATTGTCACAGTCATATATAATGTATTGTCACAGTCATATATAATGTATTTTCACAGTGAAACATAATGCATTGTCGCAGTGATATATAATGTATTGTTACAGTGATATATAATGTATTGTCACAGTGATACATAATGTATTGTCACAGTGATATATATAATGTATTGTCACAGTGATATATAATGTTTTGTCACAGTCATATATAATGTATTTTCACAGTGAAACATAATGCATTGTCGCAGTGATATATAATGTATTGTTACAGTGATATATAATGTATTGTTACAGTGATACATAATGTATTGTTACAGTGATATATAATGTATTGTTACAGTGATACATAATGTATTGTCACAGTGATATATATAATGTATTGTCACAGTGATATATAATGTATTGTCACAGTCATATATAATGTATTTTCACAGTGATACATAATGTATTGTCACAGTGATATATATAATGTATTGTCACAGTGATATATAATGTATTGTCACAGTGATATATACTTTAAAGTACACTCACTTAAAATAAGGAATCTACAGTGTGCTGTGACCAAAATGACAGTTTTTCGAATTTCTTACAAAATACATGACAAATTATTGTAATCTATGTAGAAAGTGCACGGTTTTCTCAGCAGAATTTTGATTACATGTGAAATTTGGTGGGCAGAAGTTCACCATCACTGTTTTGAAATGTAAATTGCAAAATGACACATCATGCAGACTTTTTATTTTCAAAGGCAGATTATATCCCCCCCTCCCCCTCCCCCCCCCCCCCCCCCACACACACACACACCACCAAATGGCATGTTCTGAAGATACTTGGAAAATTCCAAGAAATTGTTCTAAAGTACAGTGTAATTCATTGTACACACAAAAATTGTTTCATAATCAAGCTGCTCAAATATACTGACTAGACATTTTTAGTATTTCAAGAACAGATTTTTAAAATCATCACACTTTGTTTTTTGTTGTTTGTTTTTTTTTATTGGTGGTTACCCGGAGGGAGGGGGGTGGGGGTGGATGGTTGTTGACATAAATCACAGATGTTTCAGACAAAATATAAATCAATATAAAATTGTAGCAAAAATTTGAAGACAGCAATTTATTTTCTAATTCTAATGTTATTGAGAGATTAAGATATTGGATTAATTGTATTTTTCTTTACACATATTCTTTTATAATGTCTGTTATGTCAATTCTTCCATGTGTGAACACCCATCTTGCAGATCATTTTAAGGCTGAACGAGTACTGTTTCTTAAGCATCAGATTACAGAGGAGGAGATTCGGGATTTCGTAGCTGACATCACAGACGATGAGACCTGTGAACTTCACAGTCTTAGTCTTAAAAACATCTCACATATTACCACGCAGATCTGGGACCTTTCGTCAGTCAACCACAAGGCCACAGAATCAGATGGTAAGACGAAATGGAAAGAAAAATATTATGTTTACCTGATATGAGGTATGATTTGATCACCTTCACATTGAAGTCAATAGTTTCTAGTTCACTCCACTCTCCCACCAGTGTGGAAATGTCAGCAAGCATTGGAGTGTTAGTAAGTGTGGGAATGTTAGTGTATGGGAGTGTGTGTGGGAGTGGGAGTGTTAATGTGTGGGAGTGTTAATGTGTGTGGGAGTGTTAGTGTGTGTGGGAGTGTTAATGTGTGTGGGAGTGTTAGTGTGTGTGGGAGTGTGTGGGAGTGGGAGTGTATGGGAGTGTGTGAGGGAGTGTTAATGTGTGGTAGTGTTAGTGTGTGTGGGAATGTTAGTGTGTGTGGGAGTGTTAGTGTGTGTGGGAGTGGGAGTGTGTGTGGGAGTGTTAGTGTGTGTGGGAGTGTTAGTGTGTGTGGGAGTGTTAGTGTGTGTGGGAATGTTAGTGTGTGTGGGAGTGTTAGTGTGTGGGAGTGTGAGTGTATGGGAGTGTTAGTGTGTGTGGGAGTGTTAGAGTGTTTAGGAGTGGGAGTGTGTGTGGGAGTGTTAATGTGTGTGGGAGTGTTAGTGTGTGGGAGTGTTAGTGTATGGGAGTGTGAGTGTATGGGAGTGTTAGTGTGTGGGAGTGTTAGTGTGTGGGAGTGTTAGTGTGTGGGAGTGTTAGTGTATGGGAGTGTTTAGGAGTGGGAGTGTGTGTGGGAGTGTTAGTGTGTGTGGGAGTGTTAGAGTGTTTAGGAGTGGGAGTGTGTGTGGGAGTGTTAATGTGTGTGGGAGTGTTAGTGTGTATGGGATTGTTAGAGTGTTTAGGAGTGGGAGTGTGTGTGGGAGTGTTAATGTGTTGAGTATTAATGTGTGTGGGAGTGTTAGTGTGTGTAGGAGTGTTAGTGTGTGTGGGAGTGTTAGCGAGTGTGGGATTGTTAAAGTGTTTTGGAGTGTTAGTGTGTGGGAATGTTAGCAAATTACTCAGCAGTTACCTAGACATGGGTGATCTAATGCATTACATTTCAATTTACTTCTTTTCTCGATCCTCAGAAATCAATGGAGCAATGCTTTCCCAAATAGGGCATTCTTTGGAACGGGCAGCTGATAAACTCAACAGCAGCCAATGGAATGCTGTGGATAAGGAGTCCATCTGTGGAGAGGATTTTACCAGAATAACCAGTGGTCAGTGCTAAAACCAGTGTCAGTGCTAAAACCAGTGTCAGTACTAAAACCAGTGGTCAGTAGTAAAACCAGTGGTCAATGCTAAAACCAGTAGTCTGTACTAGAACCAGCTACGTACTTAAATCATTGGTCAGTGCTAAAACCAGTGTCTGTACTAAAACCTGTGTCAGTGCTAAAACCAGTCTCAGTACTAAAACCAGTAGTCAATACAAAAACCAGTGGTCAGTGCTAAAACCAGTGGTCAGTGCTAAAACTAGTGTGCTAAAACTTGTGGTCAATGCTAAAACCAGTGGTCAGTACTAAAACCTGTGGTCAGTACTAAAACCAGTGGTCAGTGCTGTCTAGGTGTTTACTGAAGCAGAAAATCAGCAGTCAGTTTTTTGTGTTTTTGTAGCATGATAGTCATAAACGTTACATTTTCAACTTCTTCTTCATAACTTCTGGGTAAATGTCAACCAAATTTGCCAAAAAGCATTAAATTTAAAAAATAAAATCCTTTGATTAAAGGAATTCAGAGATGCCCAGAGTTCAACACTATTCTTTCTACCTTAGTGGACCTTCATAAATGTCTGCATTTACTAGTAGTTGTAACTGTGACTGCATTTAAATGAAATAAACAATTTGTATTTAATTTACAATTCAATCGATTGATGTATACTTACAGCACCTGTTGCATTTACATGTAATTACTCCCACGACAGCTAGTCTTTATAATCAGCCATGGAAATGCAGATAGCCATGATTGCTGAAGGGATTTACACCTCTTTTCTGCTTCATAAATGTATCTCATTTGTGTCTCCTTCTTGTCATCACTGGTTTTAGTTTTCTTGGCTGACAAAGGTTACACATAGATGCGTGACGCCCAGCCAATATCGTAACATGTTTTTCTTTGATAAACTACTGGATGCAATGTTTTTATTGAGTTGAACCATAATATTTCTTGTGAAATAGAAGTATGTCTTATCAATTGATGAATTTCCAATGAAAGCAAACAACAAAGACTATTTACAAACTGATTTATTTCTATTTATAGATTAAAATTAATTAGACCGACGATCCACCTTAGTACATGTAGTATGCAATAATAGATGGTCTCTGACTGCTGGTCCGCCATTAGTATCGAACCCTAATACAGCACAGGCACAAAAGGGGTTTGAAATATAGGGATATATAGCATGTGTAGTGGGAAAATTCTTCAAAAATTTTTCCCAAGAACCACATAAGCACAATCTGTTTCATAGGGAAGGAAGCTGCTCGGGTCAGCAATGTGGCCCACAAGCTTTTGTTTTTATGCCAAGTGTTTAGCATAAAATTCTAGTGGGTATGTATATGTAGATGTATACTGTTAGTAAAACATATCTTTCCAGATTCATCCAGCGATCCACAAGAATCCCACAATTCCTTTACCGAAAGCATGAAATTATTTGACTCGAGTGACACAGGATCACTTACGTCCAGCAGTAGTGGTAGAGATGGCACTGTTAAACTGGCCAGGGATTTTCCTTCACCAGGTAGGTAGGCAGCCGGCCTGGCTGTTAAACCTCAAAGGGAGACTCGGTCAGAAAATGAAATGCGGTAAAGCCATCAACACATTTGTAGAGTAAAACTTGTTTAATCACACTCAATGTCAAGTATAAAACGGAGAGTATAAAGGGAACTTATACTGCCTTGCTATAGAGCTAGATTTTCTATTGATGTGGTAGAGTAATTATCTTGATCACACAAGTTAAGGTTGATCGATCCTCATGTGATGTCATAGGTTATTGCAAAAATCTTAATAAACTAAACTTTGCACATGATAGAAATACAGTAAAATATCTCTATCTCGATGTCCAAGGGACCTCGAAAAAACTTCGAGATATCCGGGGGTTCGAGATATCCAAAATCGATCTTGGATATTTTTTTAAGGAGGATATTTGATGCATAGTATGGGATTCGCATTATAAACAAAAACCCCATTGCCGTTTCTTATAGTTTAATTCAAGTTGATAAATTAATATTGTGGAATTTCAAAGACAAACATTTCGTTTTTTTTAATATATATAAACATCCAATTGAATTCACAATGTGTTTCAAAATTAAGATGATCGTGCCTGTATGCTTACTTTAAGTTTACTGATGTCCAGGCTCAACTGGGATGTAGTTTTTGCGTTGTAATGAAAGAACCCATCACGTAAGAAACAAAAAAGACGGATTTAAAAAACAACTTTTAAATGTCTATTAAATAAATTTTCGTGTTTTCTCTGTACTAGTTTTAATGATGAAGCGTGTATTATTAAATGCGTTATCGTTATTAAGAGTGTCAAGCGTATTTCGACGATTTTTTGCGTTTATCTAACCCACATGTTAATGATAGAGCGTGTGTCATTCAAAACACCATACCTGGAATCGGGTGTGTTAGTTCATAATTGGCGGTGAACTTTAGCCGTAATGTTGGATGGCTTCACTAATCACCTAAGCTGTTGGACTATTTATTGCGATCTGGGTCTGCTCGGAAAAGCGAGCGTGGAGTAGCGGTCATTAATTATAATTGATGTGTCCGCGGGTGTGAATGTGTGACTTAACGACGCCAGGTATGGTAAGCAGAGCGGAAAATTGACTGCATTTCGAGATAAACCAGGTGAATTTAGGGTATGGGACCTTGAAAATACTTCGACATAAGCGGAGTATTCGAGATTACCGTGTTCGAAATATCAGAAGTTTTTAAAATCATTTATATAGGGAAAACGGCCGGGACCGGCGGTCAACTTCGTCTCAAGCGGGGTATTCGAGATAAACCATATTCGAGATACAGATATTTAACTGTATATCTTTCTGAGGAATGTTATTCACTGGATATAATAAAAAATGTGGTAAACTATTAATACTGAAAAAGTTTACATTTTCCATAGATGATCAATTATTCATGATTAAAAAATATTGTCAAGGGCAATAACTCCTATGCTGAAATTTCCTCTACTGGATGTCTATTATGCGCTGGTTTCCCTAATATCCACAATTAATCTATACATATTTATGAGTTAGCAGCTTTTTAAAACTGTTGATATCTAAATTTTGTCATTTTAACAAGTTTTTATCTATTTTTATTATTCTGTTTAACGAAAATGTGTGATTTTCTGATGTTGATGTATATTTCTGTTTTTGTATGTCTGACATCTTTAAAAAGGTGGCAACATATACATATTCTTTGGTTATTTAATTAATTGAATTAAACTATATTGAGTGGAAATTAATAAAGTTTTTCCACTTTTAACCATTAATATTGATAAGTCACATGAGGATGGATCTACCTTAAGTAGAATCTCTTCGGAGCTCTGGATATGGACATGGTTTTGTCCAGGACACAAGCTTCCCTGAGCAGGGGGGAATGTAGTGGTTGGTACATGTATATAGGGAACTTATACTGCCTTGCTAGAGAGCTAGCTTTTCTGGTGATGTGGTAGATCAAGTCACTCGAGTGGAGAGTGTCTCTTGCTTTGCTAGAGAGCTAGTTTTTCTAATGATTTGGTAGAGTCTCTCTCGAGTCACACAAGTTAAGCAATTGCGAGCCAGTTGAGCACTTGGCTGGGTGACCGCTACACATTACAATAGTGTGTATTGATTGTTAGTACCAGTACTATCAGCCATTCAAGTTAATTGTGCATGGATTCTTGATGACCTTGTTGTGTTAAGAGTTTTGTTTGTGCCTTGGTTTTTTTAAAGTTGTGTTTTGAGTCTTGATTTTCTTGTTGTATTGGAGCTTTGTAGTGTCAAACTCCATGATTCTTTGTGTTGTCACTATGTTTATGCCGGACTTCTTGATTCTTTGTGAAAGCTATTTTGTTCAAGCTCCTTGATTATTTGTATGAGAGCTATATTTGAGCCAAGCTTCTTGATTGTTTGTTTGAGAGCTATGTTTGAGCCAAGCTTCTTGATTCTTTGTATGAGAGCTATATTTGTGTCAGACTTCTTGAATCCTTGTGTGGGAGCTATGTTTTCAGGCTCCTTAATTCTTTGTGTGAGAGCTATGTTTGAGCCAAGCTTCTTGATTGTTTGTTTGAGAGCTATGTTTGTGTCAAGCTCCTTGATTCTTTGTTTGAGAGCTATGTTTGTGTCAAGCCCCTTGATTCTTTGTGTGGGTGCTGTTTGTGCCAAGCTGATTTGCAGGTGACAAATTAAGGAGGGGATAAAGTAATGCTGCTGGAATTATTTTGTGGGAAAGATGTGAAGAAAATTGTATCATGGGGGGATCAAACTTTGCATGCTTATTCTTCTTGGTGAGTTGTTGAACTCATGGGTCATATGATGTTTGAATTCTCAGATAAAAGAGTGAGTTTGAGTGTACATTATAAAGTTTAGACTTTATTTTATAACGATTAACAAACATGTTCTTCAACGTGTATTAATGTTTCATGTCGGCTCGGATTTTGGCATGAAGGGGTCATTGATGTGGAAGGAAACTGGGGGAAATCCACATTTGTACATTATATTGAGTGATGCTTTCTGCTTGTTGGGGCTCTTATTAACACCATGCTTAGGGTGGGCAGGGTCAGGCCATACACATGATGTTTTACAAAGGAAAATGCAACTGCTCAGGTGACCAATATAGTCCAAGGGCCTTTTGGTAGTAGTTTTTAAACATAAAATGGTGTGGTTAGGTTATAAGCTGCAGTATTCCATTGGTTTTATATATTTGTTTACAGAAAATATCCACTCCATGACTGGAAAATTAAGTGCAAAATTACAGGTAGACTTGTCAAGAGAAGACAAAGAAAATGCGAAGTTTTTAGGAAAAACTGATATTCTACACAAGAATGAACCAACTTCATCCCTTCAACAGGCAGCAGCTACAGGTTGTTGCCAAAAGAGGCAGAGCTTGCAGTGTTCAGCAGCAAAAGATGACAATAAATCCATACCTTGCTCAACACATCAGAGGTTAAAGCAGCAGCATTTTGTGACTACTCAATCTGGGGATGATTGGAATGCCAGTACTCAGCAGACTTTACTGCCTGTTGTAGGTAGTCCAATTCAAAATGTGCTGATTGTAAGAGGAAGTCCCATGCAGGAAGATTCAGGGTTGAAGGAAGAGGAAAGAAAATGTCTTCAAGAAACTACACCAAATCAACATGGCTCCAGTAAATTTCCCTCACAAATGCCTAATTTATCCAATGTTCAAAGCTATTCACAGTCAATGTCCAATTCCAATGGCAGATATGATGACAGTGAACATTATGAAAGATCTAGTGAACTAGGGTATCAACAGAGTTATGCCACTTCTTATCAGCAAGCATACTGCTCAACACCCATACGCTGCCAGAAATGTAATCACATAAAAGATCATGTGAAGCTGTACAGCATAGTCCCTCATCACACTGGCCTTGCATCACCCACATCTATTCCAAATTGCTTCAGCATCCCAAATTCCTCAGGTCCAGAAGCAATGACCTTTTCGTACTCGCTGTGTTTGGACTGCAGTAACAATATGTCTTCTACAGATAGTCCCATCAGACAGAACTTTTTTTGTGGTACTAATGAAACTTTCCAGAGCTCTAATTTGTTCCCTCCTGCTTTTGAGCATGTGGTGTCTCCATCCATTGTGACACAACATGTCCATCCAATGTATTTATCAAATTTTGAAAAGGGACCCAATCCACATCAGCAGGGAGATGTGGCAATGCCCCGACATCAAAGTTCACCCTCAAGGCTTAATCACCTAAACTCACACTCCACCAACACCACCAACAACTTTGGTAGGCAAGAGTTCAGAGATGAAATTCTAGATATAGACAACAAGATGAGGCGAGGCCCACCATTCCAAAGAAACATACCAGTGAATTCAGCTGGATCTCAACAATCAAACATAGGTAGAACATTCAAAGCACTAAAGAGCATGAAAAGTTCTCTGTGTCTTTTTTGTGGATTTTATGTTTGGATCTGAATTTACATTAGAAAACATTTAATCCACAGGCACTGGACATTTTAAATGTATACATTAATATTTTTAAAAGATGTCTTGTAAACAAACTATTTATAAGGTATATCATGTCACCATCTTGGTTTTCTTTTTCACCAGCTGCATCACTTTCAATTTTCGGTGAAAAGTTCAATTTAATATGACATTTAGACCCCTACCGTCTAGCAGTAACTCTGTCAAGGTCTTACCTCTGGCATCGTCACCGTGAACTGGGAATAAAGTACTGTTATTTGATCTCTTTGATATAGACAACACCAGGATTAGATCAGCAAGAACTTGTCCCGGTACCTTGTATAACATTCCAGAAAGTTCTCAGACAACACAAAGTAAAACTTTACCAAGTCATCTGTCAATCCTCAGATTTCCTGAGAGAGTAAGTACTATCACACTCACAGTTACTTATACTGACACAGACAACCGACATTAAGTACTATCACACTCACAGTTACTTATACTGACACAGACAACAGACAGTAAGTACTATCTCACTCACAGTTACTTATACTGACACAGTCTACAGACAGTAAGTACTATTACACTCACAGTTACTTATACTGACACAGACAACAGACAGTAAGTACTATCACACTCACAGTTACTTATACTGACACAGACAACATACAGTAAGTACTATCACACTCACAGTTACTGATACTGACACAGTCTACAGACAGTAAGTACTATCACACTCACAGTTACTTATACTGACACAGTCTACAGACACTAAGTACTCTCACAGTTACTTATACTGACACAGTCTACAGACAGTAAGTACTATCACACTCACAGTTACTTGTACTGACACAGTCTACAGACAGTAAGTACTATCTCACTCACAGTTACTTATACTGACACAGTCTACAGACAGTAAGTACTATCACACTCACAGTTACTTATACTGACACAGACAACAGACAGTAAGTACTATCACACTCACAGTTACTTATACTGACACAGACAACAGACAGTAAGTACTATCACACTCACAGTTACTTATACTGACACAGACAACAGACAGTAAGTACTATCTCACTCACAGTTACTTATACTGACACAGTCTACAGACAGTAAGTACTATTACACTCACAGTTACTTATACTGACACAGTCTACAGACAGTAAGTACTATCACACTCACAGTTACTTATACTGACACAGACAACAGACAGTAAGTACTATCACACTCACAGTTACTTATACTGACACAGAATACAGACAGTAAGTACTATCACACTCACAGTTACTTATACTGACACAGACAACAGACAGTAAGTACTATCACACTAACAGTTACTTATACGGACACAGACAACAGACAGTAAGTACTATCACACTCACAGTTACTTATACTGACACAGACAACAGACAGTAAGTACTATCTCACTCACAGTTACTTATACTGACACAGTCTACAGACAGTAAGTACTATTACACTCACAGTTACTTATACTGACACAGACAACAGACAGTAAGTACTATCACACTCACAGTTACTTATACTGACACAGACAACATACAGTAAGTACTATCACACTCACAGTTACTTATACTGACACAGTCTACAGACAGTAAGTACTATCACACTCACAGTTACTTATATTGACACAGACAACATACAGTAAGTACTATCTCACTCACAGTTACTTATACTGACACAGACAACAAACAGTAAGTACTATCACACTCACTGTTACTTATACTGACACAGACAACAAACAGTAAGTACTATCACACTCACAGTTACTTATACTGACACAGTCTACAGACACTAAGTACTCTCACAGTTACTTATACTGACACAGTCTACAGACAGTAAGTACTATCACACTCACAGTTACTTATACTGACACAGTCTACAGACACTAAGTACTCTCACAGTTACTTATACTGACACAGTCTACAGACAGTAAGTACTATTACACTCACAGTTACTTATACTGACACAGTCTACAGACAATAAGTACTATCACACTCACAGTTACTTATACTGACACAGTCTACAGACAGTAAGTACTATCTCACTCACAGTTACTTATACTGACACAGACAACAGACAGTAAGTACTATCACAGTTACTTATACTGACACAGTCTACAGACACTAAGTACTCTCACAGTTACTTATACTGACACAGTCTACAGACAATAAGTACTATCACACTCACAGTTACTTATACTGACACAGACAACAGACAGTAAGTACTATCACAGTTACTTATACTGACACAGTCTACAGACAGTAAGTACTCTCACAGTTACTTATACTGACACAGTCTACAGACAATAAGTACTATCACACTCACAGTTACTTATACTGACACAGTCTACAGACAGTAAGTACTATCTCACTCACAGTTACTTATACTGACACAGACAACAGACAGTAAGTACTATCACACTCACAGTTACTTATACTGACACAGACAACAAACAGTAAGTACTATCACACTCACAGTTACTTATACTGACACAGTCTACAGACAGTAAGTACTATCACAGTTACTTATACTGACACAGTCTACAGACAGTAAGTACTATTACACTCACAGTTACTTATACTGACACAGTCTACTGACAGTAAGTACTATCACACTCACAGTTACTTATACTGACACAGTCTACAGACAGTAAGTACTATTACACTCACAGTTACTTATACTGACACAGACAACAGACAGTAAGTACTATCACACTCACAGTTACTTATACTGACACAGTCTACAGACAGTAAGTACTATTACACTCACAGTTACTTATACTGACACAGAATACAGACAATAAGTACTATCACACTCACAGTTACTTATACTGACACAGTCTACAGACAATAAGTACTATCACACTCACAGTTACTTATACTGACACAGAATACAGACAATAAGTACTATCACACTCACAGTTACTTGTACTGACACAGACAACAGACAGTAAGTACTATCACACTCACAGTTACTTATACTGACACAGACAACAGACAGTAAGTACTATCACACTCACAGTTACTTATACTGACACAGTCTACAGACAGTAAGTACTATTACACTCACAGTTACTTATACTGACACAGTCTACAGACAGTAAGTACTATCACAGTTACTTATACTGACACAGACAACAAACAGTAAGTACTATCACACTCACTGTTACTTATACTGACACAGTCTACAGACAGTAAGTACTATTGCACTCACAGTTACTTATACTGACACAGTCTACAGACAGTAAGTACTATCTCACTCACAGTTACTTATACTGACACAGTCTACAGACAGTAAGTACTATCACACTCACAGTTACTTATACTGACACAGTCTACAGACAATAAGTACTATCACACTCACAGTTACTTATACTGACACAGACAACAGACAGTAAGTACTCTCACAGTTACTTATACTGACACAGTCTACAGACAGTAAGTACTATTGCACTCACAGTTACTTATACTGACACAGACAACAAACAGTAAGTACTATCACACTCACTGTTACTTATACTGACACAGACAACAAACAGTAAGTACTATCACACTCACAGTTACTTATACTGACACAGTCTACAGACACTAAGTACTCTCACAGTTACTTATACTGACACAGTCTACAGACAGTAAGTACTATCACACTCACAGTTACTTATACTGACACAGTCTACAGACACTAAGTACTCTCACAGTTACTTATACTGACACAGTCTACAGACAGTAAGTACTATTACACTCACAGTTACTTATACTGACACAGACAACAGACAGTAAGTACTATCACACTCACAGTTACTTATACTGACACAGTCTACAGACAGTAAGTACTATCACACTCACAGTTACTTATACTGACACAGTCTACAGACAGTAAGTACTATCTCACTCACAGTTACTTATACTGACACAGACAACAGACAGTAAGTACTATCTCACTCACAGTTACTTATACTGACACAGACAACAGACAGTAAGTACTATCACACTCACAGTTACTTATACTGACACAGTCTACATACAGTAAGTACTATTGCACTCACAGTTACTTATACTGACACAGACAACAGACAGTAAGTACTATCTCACTCACAGTTACTTATACTGACACAGACAACAGACAGTAAGTACTATCACACTCACAGTTACTTATACTGACACAGTCTACAGACAGTAAGTACTATTACACTCACAGTTACTTATACTGACACAGACAACAGACAGTAAGTACTATCACACTCACAGTTACTTATACTGACACAGACAACAGACAGTAAGTACTATCACACTCACAGTTACTTATACTGACACAGTCTACAGACAGTAAGTACTATCACACTCACAGTTACTTATACTGACACAGACAACATACAGTAAGTACTATCACACTCACAGTTACTTATACTGACACAGACAACAGACAGTAAGTACTCTCACAGTTACTTATACTGACACAGTCTACAGACAGTAAGTACTATTACACTCACAGTTACTTATACTGACACAGACAACAGACAGTAAGTACTATCACACTCACAGTTACTTATACTGACACAGTCTACAGACAGTAAGTACTCTCACAGTTACTTATACTGACACAGTCTACAGACAGTAAGTACTATTACACTCACAGTTACTTATACTGACACAGACAACAGACAGTAAGTACTATCACACTCACAGTTACTTATACTGACACAGTCTACAGACAGTAAGTACTATTACACTCACAGTTACTTATACTGACACAGACAACAAACAGTAAGTACTATCACACTCACAGTTACTTATACTGACACAGTCTACAGACAGTAAGTACTATTACACTCACAGTTACTTTTACTGACACAGACAACAAACAGTAAGTACTATCACACTCACAGTTACTTATACTGACACAGACAACAGACAGTAAGTACTATCACACTCACAGTTACTTATACTGACACAGACAACAAACAGTAAGTACTATTACACTCACAGTTACTTATACTGACACAGACAACAGACAGTAAGTACTATCACAGTTACTTATACTGACACAGACAACAGACAGTAAGTACTATCACACTCACAGTTACTTATACTGACACAGTCTACAGACAGTAAGTACTATCACACTCATAGTTACTTATACTGACACAGACAACAGACAGTAAGTACTATCACACTCACAGTTACTTATACTGACACAGTCTACAGACAATAAGTACTATCACACTCACAGTTACTTATACTGACACAGTCTACAGACAGTAAGTACTATCACACTCACAGTTACTTATACTGACACAGTCTACAGACAGTAAGTACTATCACACTCACAGTTACTTATACTGACACAGTCTACAGACAGTAAGTACTATCACACTCACAGTTACTTATACTGACACAGTCTACAGACAGTAAGTACTATCACACTCACAGTTACTTATACTGACACAGACAACAGACAGTAAGTACTATCACACTCACAGTTACTTATACTGACACAGACAACAGACAGTAAGTACTATCACACTCACAGTTACTTATACTGACACAGTCTACAGACAGTAAGTACTATCACACTCACAGTTACTTATACTGACACAGTCTACAGACAGTAAGTACTATCACACTCACAGTTACTTATACTGACACAGACAACAGACAGTAAGTACTATCACACTCACAGTTACTTATACTGACACAGTCTACAGACAGTAAGTACTATCACACTCACAGTTACTTATACTGACACAGTCTACTGACAGTAAGTACTATCACACTCACAGTTACTTATACTGACACAGTCTACAGACAGTAAGTACTATCACACTCACAGTTACTTATACTGACACAGTCTACAGACAGTAAGTACTATCACACTCACAGTTACTTATACTGACACAGACAACAGACAGTAAGTACTATCACAATCACAGTTACTTATACTGACACAGTCTACAGACAGTAAGTACTATCACACTCACAGTTACTTATACTGACACAGACAACAGACAGTAAGTACTATCACACTCACAGTTACTTATACTGACACAGTCTACAGACAGTAAGTACTATTACACTCACAGTTACTTATACTGACACAGACAACAGACAGTAAGTACTATCACACTCACAGTTACTTATACTGACACAGACAACAGACAGTAAGTACTATCACACTCACAGTTACTTATACTGACACAGTCTACAGACAGTAAGTACTATCACACTCACAGTTACTTATACTGACACAGTCTACAGACAGTAAGTACTATCACACTCACAGTTACTTATACTGACACAGACAACATACAGTAAGTACTATCACACTCACAGTTACTTATACTGACACAGACAACAGACAGTAAGTACTATCACACTCACAGTTACTTATACTGACACAGTCTACAGACAGTAAGTACTATCACACTCACAGTTACTTATACTGACACAGTCTACAGACAGTAAATACTATCACACTCACAGTTACTTATACTGACACAGTCTACAGACAGTAAGTACTATCACACTCACAGTTACTTATACTGACACAGTCTACAGACAGTAAGTACTATCTCACTCACAGTTACTTATACTGACACAGACAACAGACAGTAAGTACTATCTCACTCACAGTTACTTATACTGACACAGTCTACAGACAGTAAGTACTATCACACTCACAGTTACTTATACTGACACAGTCTACAGACAGTAAGTACTATCACACTCACAGTTACTTATTATTGACACAGTCTACAGACAGTAAGTACTATCTCACTCACAGTTACTTATACTGACACAGACAACAGACAGTAAGTACTATCTCACTCACAGTTACTTATACTGACACAGACAACAGACAGTAAGTACTATCACACTCACTGTTACTTATACTGACACAGTCTACAGACAGTAAGTACTATCACACTCACAGTTACTTATACTGACACAGTCTACAGACAATAAGTACTCTCACAGTTACTTATACTGACACAGTCTACTGACAGTAAGTACTATCACACTCACAGTTACTTATACTGACACAGTCTACAGACAGTAAGTACTATCACACTCACAGTTACTTATACTGACACAGTCTACAGACAGTAAGTACTATCACACTCACAGTTACTTATACTGACACAGACAACAAACAGTAAGTACATGTACTATCACACTCACAGTTACTTATACTGACACAGACAACAGACAGTAAATACTATCACACTCACAGTTACTTATACTGACACAGTCTACAGACAGTAAGTACTATCACACTCACAGTTACTTATACTGACACAGTCTACAGACAGTAAGTACTATCACACTCACAGTTACTTATACTGACACAGTCTACAGACAGTAAGTACTTACAAGAATATCACAGTCCATGGCAGTTATGCTAATTCTAATCCATGGTATACCAACGGAATGAGACTACGTTTTTTTCTGTATGCAGTTAAAATACTACTGTAATATGGTACAAATACTGCTGTAATATGTACAAATACTGCTGTAATATGTACAAATACTGCTGTAATATTTACAAATACTGCTGTTACATTATTGATGCTGTTCACAGGCGACATGGGCTCCATTGATAGTTTCAGTGAGTTGTGAACATTACCAAATGAAGTATGCGTATAAATGCAATATATGTTTTTCCAAGATTATGATATGTGTATTTTATAACTTCAGCATTCATATGATGGGGCTTCATCAGAATTGCCTCCAAAACCAAGCAACAGAATATCTGGTGATGACTCAGGTTGGTTTAATTTCCAACACACAACACACATAGATATAAATACTATGCAATTCTGTAAAGTATGGTTTTTAGCTCACCTGAGCTAAAAGCTCAAGTGAGCTTTTCTGATCACCCGTATTCCGGCGTCCGTCCGTCTGTAGTTAACATTTTTGACTTCTTCTCAAAAACCACTGGGCCAATTTCAACCAAAGTTGGCACAAAGCATCCTTAGGTAAAGGGAATTCTAAATTGTTAAAATAAAGGGCCAGGCCACCTTCCAAGGAGAGATAATCAAGAAAAGGTAAAAATAGGGTAGGGTCATTAAAAAATCTTCTTCTCAAGAACCACTGGGCCAGAAAAGATGAAATTTATAGATAAGCTTTATTAGGTAGTGCAGATTCTAAATTGTTAAAATCCTGGCCCCCAGGGGTTGGATGGGGCCACAATAGGGGATCAAAGTGTTACATACAAATATATAGGAAAAATCTTTAAAAATCTTCTTCTCAAGAACCACTGAGCCAGAAAAGCTGAGATTTATATGAAAGCTTTCTGCCATAGTGCAGATTCAAGTTTGTTCAAATCATGGCCCCTGGGGGTAGGATGGGGCCAGAAGGGGGGATCAAAGTTTTACATACAAATATATAAGAAAAATCTTTAAATATCTTCTTGTCAAGAACCATTGGGCCAAAGAAGTTCACATTTACATGAAAGCTTTCTGACATAGTGTAGATTCAAGTTTGCAAAAACTATGGCCTCCAGGGGACCCTGGGGTAGGTTGGGGCCATAATAAGGACTAAGGTTTTACATGCAAATATATATAGAAAGTCTTCTGATATGGACCAAGGTGACTCAGGTGAGCGATGTGGCCCATGGGCCTCTTGTTGTTGTTGTTTCTTTTTTTTCATGACAGTATACTTGATCTTACTAATGAGTCCAATATTTGGTAATATTTTTACAGAAGTATGTATTTGTTTAATTAAGTCTCCCTAACAAAGTTTGGAGACTTATTGTTTTTGCTTGGTTCTTATCATTTTACTGTATATTACAACTTCTACTTCTTTTTCGTCCCTAAAACTATCAGCAGGCATTCTCCTTGATGAAAGTATTCGATATCTAAGGATATGATAGGCCAGTGTATCTAGTTGTGCAGAAATGTTTTTGTTTTCATGTTGAAGGGGATATAGGGTACATTTTGGGGGGATCAAATGGGGTTGGGGTCCAATTTAAGCCACTATGGTGAATGATTTAATTACAAAAGTCAACAGATAGAACTTGACAAATATGGTAGAGTCCAGAGGGCCTTCACAAATGGGAAGAGAATGACAGGGGGCACTACAAACTACATTGTAGTTAAGGAACTCCAGTGACCTATGACCATGAACAGGAAAACTGGTATACATTCAAAACTGGGACTATAACAACATGAGATCTTCAGAAATGATAATAATGTGATAGGACCTACAAACTAGTATCAAAGTCAAGTGACTTTGATTTTGGAACATAAAATTTGTATTACTTTAGAACCAGATCTGATACAGACATGGGATCTTCAAAAATGATAAAGGGATGATGGGATCTACAAGTTTGTATCAAGGTCAAGTGACTCCAGTGACCTTAACCTCTGACTTTGACCATAAAAACGGGTATAACTTCAGAATGGAAATCATTAGAGACATGGGATCTTCAGAAATGATAAGAGAATACAAATAGTACTATGGTGAAATGGTCCTGTGACTTTGGCCTTTGACCTTGAACATAAAACTTGGTATAACCTTAAAACCAGGACTAATAGTGACATAGGATCACCAAAAGTGATGAGGATGATAGGACCCACAAATCAGTATTAAGGTCAAGTGACACCAATGACTCTGGCCTCTTACCTTGAAAATAAAAATTGATATAACATTAGAATGAAGTCTGATAGGGACCCGAGATCTTCTGAAATGGTGAGAGAATGATGGAACCTACAAACTAGTATCAAGGTCAAGTGACTCCAGTGACCTTGATCATAAAGACTTGTATAACTTTAGAATGAACTGATAGAGACATGAGATATTCAGAAATGATCGGAGGATTTGGGACTTACGAACTAGGATGAAGGTCAAGTGATGCCAGTTTTACTAAAAGAAATAAATGGATTATTTTAAATCAAGGTCTTTGTGATCTAGATTTTCAAAATGAAATTTGAATTGGAATGGATTTTATTCAAGGGGGAGTTATTAATGTGGGGGGAAATAGTATTACTCAGTAAAAGCCCACTTTTATGGAGCCAGTACTTTGTTTGGGAGACTTTATAATCAGCAAACTCTAATCATATCTTGTTGTAATGCCTCTGGAGTAAGTAATCTTCAATTGCCAATTTAGATTTTAAACTTTAAACTAATTTCAAGAGAGTCTGTTTGAATGTTACTATATCACATGCTCGTGTTAAGTTGTCAAGGCAGTACAGTGTATCTCATATCTATCAAAAAATTAAAACAAACTGTAGTACCCATTCTATTTATAGCAGCTGGAGCCTCTGCAGCATCCAATGGCTATGATCACCTTCCCCTGATGAGTCTTAGTCACGTTGTCATCGAATACGTCAAGTCACAACTGGATTATACTGGAAGCAACACATTAAACTGGATGCAGCTTGCTCACCTCCACCACTGGAACTTTAGCATGATTGATACGATCAAGAAAAAGTGGCAGATGAGGGTGATCGAGAGCCCCTTCCTGGAACTGATTCAAAACTCCGAGGACTTCCAAAACTACACCTACGGCCAGCTTAAACTAGATTTGGAGAAAATTCCAAGGAAAGATATTTTGGAAAAATTGAGGGAATTTGAGGAAAAAGTAAAACTTGTAGTATAAATTCCATGTTTGTGTTATTTCTAGGAGGTGGTGTCTGTGGTCAGTTTATTTTCCCCAATACATTTAAGAAGTAATGTTATGAACAATATCTCTGATGTTTGAAAACATTTCAGTCCAATATGATTTTAATGCTACTGTATTTGACCTCGTAAGTTTTAGAAATTAGTCATGACTGTGAAATTGTCTGTTTTTATGACGTGACTCAAGTGTCCATGCCTGGAGGTTATAAAACTTTTTTGAGCACGTTTTCATTCTCAAAGTATGTGCTGTATGATGTCACATGAAGTTTATATTAACTGACAGTCTTCAATAAGTGTACTATGAATGGCCTTTGAAATTTTAGATGACTCATTTAATTGTGTTACAACAATCTGTTAAGATTACATGTGTTTATATTTAGATGTAATTCAGTTTGGGTTTTTATTTGTACAGCATTTTATACTGAACAGTATTAATGAACACCTCATTCTTACGGATCGGAAAAAGAATGGCTATATAATTTGATCAAACAGAATAAAATAATTCTTGTTTGCTTGATTTTTAAAATCATGATTCAACATTTTGTTAATATTTTGTTTTATTTTATAAATATTTTATTCATTATGTACATATTGGTCTTTTTTGTTTTTGTTTGTTTCTACTACATAAACTACCAATGCAGTAATTTCAATATATTTTTCAATGCATTATGGTTTATTTTTTGGAATTTTGTCTCTTTTAAGAAAAATTATCTTCAAGAACAGCATTTTGATATTTGTTAGGTTATTTCCTGGAAGTGATGCATTATCAGATGATATGTTGGTATCAGTGGTAGATGTGCACCAATCACGCCATAGACATCAGTTACTGAATTCAACATGTACCATTCCACTGTATTTTATATGACTCAGTCAGCTGAAATTTTTATGCATCATGTTGAAAAAATTTACTTGTGAATGATTTGATAAGAGATTTTGCAGTCTTGCAATTTCGCAGGCCTTACCAGCAACCTGAGAAAAACACGGACTTCTTATTGCAATAACCTGATGCAAGAAAATTTGTTCTAGATGGAAGATTCTAGACGATGTTTTAGTCACCAAGTGGAAATGATTTTAAAACATATTTATACTTATCTATATGCAATCTCATCATTTTTTGCCAAACAGTAGGTAAAGTAGAAAATGTATCAATTTCTGGGGTTGCTATTTAGTTTTATATATTTACATTCACTGTATTCTGCTTAATTTCTATTGAAATCCATTGCTTGTCATTTGCAAAATATTTACATTTCCAATAATTTGGACTTCGATATCCTAGCTTATTAATTTTTAAAATGTCAAGCATTTCCTCATGAATGTGAACAATATGCATATAAATTTTGATAAATATATTGCACTTTTTTAATGGATGGGAATATTCAGATAGAAATGAAAGTAAAATTTAAATATAAAAAACATATTTCATTTTTGAAAGTACAGTACATGAGGGCATGTGCATATGAACAGCAACACTTCACGCCTGCCTACTTTTCGTGAGGCATTAACAAACTTCATAAAGTGTGCTGACATAAAGTAATGCAGTTAATTCATACCTTCATGAATTTTCAAAAATGAAATTTACATATGTATTTCTAAAATGAGGACATTTTGTATCAATCAAGAGAGATCCGGTTTTCAAGTGCCGTCCGTCTGTGTGTGAATATGCACATTTCACAAATTCTGCGACCTATTTCACGCCATTGTAGAAATTGTTGGAAAACCAGTAAGGCCACAACAAGAGATGCTTTCTCACGGCAGTTATATATATCGAATCGACATATGAATGAAAATTATTATTGTTAATAGATAAAAAGTCGTTGATATATTTAAATGTCAAACTGAAGGTCACAACAAAATATTTTTTCTTCTCACATAGAAGTTTATGAATAAACTTTGCTTCATAAGAATATAAAAACAGGTCATCTAACAAAGCACAATTTTTGCTCATGGGAATTCCAACAGAGTAAACATCTATTCAGATAGTAGTTTGTAGCAGATAATCTGTGAAGTATTTGAAATTGAAACCACTGCAATTTTGTTTCCGCAGTTGTTTTAAAAGGAAGCATGTAAATAGTATCCCATTCTTTTCTGCTAAAGTTGGTACCATTTTCAATCCATTTATTTTCAGAAGTTGGATAACTTTTTTTCTTCGAGATGACGATATAATATATATCTTTACAGCCTTTCTTAAATTTGAATATTAATTCGATAGTAGAGGGATATTGAAATATTTAACAATGTTCTTATTGTTCTGTTGCATGTTTCTGCTGTAACAATACCAGACAATTAGAGGAAGTTTACTTTTCCCGTAGACATGTCTTTAAATTCTGTAAATGACATAAATGAATTGTCCATATTGCATGTACATAGATCTCCAATGTGTATTATATACGGATAACTCCGTTTACCTGATCAGAATATGGGGCTCACGGTTGGTGTGACCGCTCGACAGGGGATGCTTACTCCTCCTAGGCACTTGATCCCACCTCTGATGTGCCCAGGGGTCCGTGTTTGTCCAACTATCTATTTTGTATTGCTTGTAGGAGTTATGAGATTGATCACTGTTCGTTATCTTCACCTTTCATATATCATCCTTACAGAGCTTTTATAGGACTTATGAGACTGATCACTGTTCGTTATCTTCACCTTTCATATATCATCCTTACAGAACTTTTATAGGACTTATGAGATTGATCACTGTTCGTTATCTTCGCCTTTCATATATCATCCTTACAGAGCTTTTATAAGAGTTATGAGATTGATCACTGTTCGTTATCTTCGCCTTTCATATATCATCCATACAGAGCTTTTTATAGCGTATTTGTAATTCTATCAATTTCTAAATCTGGGTTAAGCCACAGATGATCACATGCAATATTTTGACGATTATATTTGTCTGCATTACTTAAATAGCTTTTATCCTTGGACGAATTTGGCTCCAGTTTTTGACACTCTAGTTTTCCTTTTAGCTCTTACATGTTTATTGTTATTTCGAATTTCCAAAATTTCGGCTTGAACATCACTGAAGAGACGTTATTTGTCGAAATGCGCATCTGGTGCATCGAAATTGGTACCGTATAAGTTTTACATCAATCCCACTTTGCAGAGTATCAGTCCAGAATTTGTTACTTGTCTTGCATTTTATCATCACTGTCATTTGAGCTAATGTTCAAAATGTGAAATTGAAATTCCGAACTCATTTTCGAACTTTTTCCATTTAGAAATCTCAGCTATGACTAACCTTCCCATCCAACTAGATTTAAGAGCAATGATAAAGATTCGCCAGTTGCACGGTCAAACATTTCATTGATATATTTTTAATGATTATATCCTCAGAAGAGAAGGAACATTCACTTTTCAAAAGCTTTATAAATTTTAATTGACGTTCATTTTATCCAAATGGATAGTTTATTGGGAGGGTGGGGGCTTTGAGATGAAGAAAACGCCATGTTTGATTAAGTTCCAGGTTTCAAGACTTCTGCTATATATCCACAGTTTATCATAAGAGGTGTATTGTAGAATCTTTATCTACATTAATTAATCAAGATAAATTGAATTGACATATGCACACAAACTCTGGTGGGTATTTTTTCAAAACATTGTATGTTCAATAGGATAATTGCATGGACAAATGAAGCCAATATAAATGCACATACCTCAATTATTCTACTTTATTATTTTCATTAAAAAGGGCAGTTTATTGCAGAATTAAATGAGATGTGCCATCTTGCATTATAATAAAACTCCACATGTAGGATAGGCCTATATCTAATATTACCTGCTCCAACACATACACATAGTTACGGGGTATTGATGTGAAGAATTATCTACATTGACGTATTATGTTTGTGACTGTGGCATGTTTTAGGCGCTATGAAATATTATGTTTGTGACTGTGTCATGTTTTAGGCGCTATGAAATATTATGTTTGTGACTGCGTCATGTTTTAGGCGCTATGTGGCATGTTTTAGGCGCTATGAAATATTATGTTTGTGACTGTGACATGTTTTAGGCGCTATGTAATTGTTATCTTTTACTGAACCCCAGCAAGGATACCTCATTTAGTATATAAAGTTAAGTTTAGTCATTTGTGGACATTAGATGTTCCGATAATAATTGGGACATGGAGACATTATGGGAATCCTCTGTATACTATGCTGATTATGTATTATGATAAGATTGGGACATGGAGACATTATGGGAATCCTCTGTATACTATGCTGATTATGTATTATGATAAGATTGGGACATGGAGACATTATGGGAATCTTCTGTATACTATGCTGATTATGTATTATAATATTGGGACATGGGGACATTATGGGAATCCTCTGTATACTATGCTGATTATGTATTATAATAAGATTTTATTTTAAAGTGGTATTAGGCCTGCTGGACTGGGTGCTTGATTTATTTTCAAGCTGCCTGTCGACATAACGTCTGATACTGTACAGTGTACACGTCACTATAAATAAATGAATTACTTATATCACAAACTTTGAAAGTAGGAAATTATGCTGGGTTTTGTTTTTCTTTGTAGCACATCCACGTACAATTATTCCAGAGGCAACACTCTAAATTGATCGTGATTTGAAATGAAAATTCTAACTGTTGAATATGACTAAGATTTGAATTTTAAACTATATTTTTCCCTAAAAATTTCTTCTTGTGCATATAGTAATAAACTGTTCACTATGAATATGTAGATTATCCATGAATACATACACAATTCATTTTTGTTAGCCATGCTTATCCACATTAATCTTCCCAAGAACACCCGAATAAAGGTCATTCTTATCCACAGTTTCAGAGTGGTTGAAAGACTTCATTATAAATGCATTGTTATGCTTAGATGAGGTGTTCCTCCTATTTGTAATTTCTAAATTAAATTCCAGATTCTTGCATGATCAACTTGAAGGATGAATAATAAGAAATCTGTTATGTAAATGGAAATGATATTTTGATTCGAACGTATTACACTGTATTTCTACTGGACTGGAAACACGTTTGATACCCAATGTGTCATGTATTTAGAATTCTACAGATTGCATAAGCAGTATCTAACTGACGCGTTTCATACCGGTTGTTAAGCTGTTCTTTACACACTGGTTTTGATTGCGTATTGCTTCGTTTACCTGATCAAGATATATGTCTCACGGCGGTTGTGACCGGTCGACAGGGGATGCTTACACTTAGGTACCTGATCCCATCTGGTACATGTATATCCATGGGTCCGTCTTTGCCCAACTCTTTATTTTGTGTTCTTTATAGGATTTATGAGATTGATCACTGTTCGTTATAATCACCTTTTATATATTGCATTAGTTTAAAATAAAATTTTCATCCTGTTTAAAGTTGATCATGATATAGATTTTTTGAACAGAAATTGCATACGACAGTTGATGTTGATATATTTGTGTTTTTCTTAAAGCACCACCAGGTAGATCTGTTTGAAAAATAAATTTTGCAATAGAAAATCTGGACATCGTGCAAGCACAGGACTGGAGTGGATTCCCACCATCCCCCAAAATTAGAATTAAAAACCAAATTACGGACCCCTATAGCCTGGTTCCCGAGGCCTTCCGAAGTGCAAGCTATGGACCCCATAGTGTAAGTCATAACATCCCCTTCTCCCCAAATAAATAAATCTGGATTTTGAATAATTGCGCACATTAGTTATGTTATGTTTCTTGATATCAAATATACAGTAAATAAAACTTGATTATTAGGAAGTCACTAACGAAAGTATGTTGGCTTATCGCATTCATCATCGGCTGTAAAATTGTTCATGAAAAAGCCAAGATAAGGAATAGTGATCAATCAAGTCCTATATGGAGTACAAAATAGAGAATTGGGCAAACACGGATCCATGTATATACCACACGTTGGATCAAAAGCATAGAAGGAGTAAGTATCCTCTATCCAATGGTCATACCCGCCGTGAGAGCCATATCTTGACCTGCTGATATTTGGGCTAGAACAGGTCTTCAGTACCTCTTACTTTTCGTAAGAGGCAACTATATGGAGCGATAGATGAGACCGCAAAAGCTGAGGCCTCGTGTCAGAGCAGGTGTGGCACAATAAAGAACCATCCCTGCTTAAAAGGCCGTAAGCGTCGAGCATGCGCTTAAAATTGCAGACTTGACTGGCAATGATGGCCATAGTCTCCATACGAGTGATATATTCTGCGGAGAGACATTAATCAATATACAACCAACCAACCTATATCTTGATTAGGTAAACGGAGTAATCCGTAATCAGAATCAGTGTGGCAAACAATCGGTATGAAACAAGTCAGACAGCATTTGATCCAATGACAGGTTGTATTGGTAAAATAGATTGTTATAACGACCATATAATTTGCAAAATGCTGACTTTAAA